>NW_027522865.1:0-73021 GCF_052094955.1 Ictidomys tridecemlineatus | reverse complement strand
TAGTCTCCAGCCTCTGCTGTCTTCAACAGTCCTTCTGAACCCCAATCTCTAACCTGTACTCTCTTCAACAGTCCTTGTACATCCCAGTCTAAAACCTCTGCTCTCTGCAACGGTCCTTCTGCACCTCAGCCTCCAACTTCTACTCTCTGTAACAGTGCTTCTGCACCTCAGTCTCCATTCTCTGCTCTATGTAAGATCCTTCTACAAACCAGTTTTCAAACTCTGCTCTCTGTAACAGTCCTTCATCACCCCAGTCTCCAAATTGTGCTCTTAGTAACAGGCCTTCTGCACTCCAGTCTCCAACCTCTGCTCTCTGTATCAGTCCATCTGCACCCCAGTCTCTAACGTCTGCCCACTGAAACGATCCTTCTGCACCCCAGTCTCCAACCTCTGCTCACTGCAACAGTCCTTGTGCAACCCAGTCTACAACATCTGCTCTCTGCAACATTTCTTCTGTACCTCAGTCTGAAAACTCTGCTGTCTGCAATAATCCTTCTGCACCCCAGTCTCAAACTGTGCTTTATGTAACAGTCCTTACGCAGCTCAGTCTCCTACCTATGCTCTCTGTAAGATACTTCTGCACACCAGGCTACAAAATCTGCTCTCCGCAATGATCCTTTAGAACCCCAGTCTCCAACCTCTACTTTCTGTATTAGTCTTTCTGCACCCCAGTCTCCAAACTCTCCTCATTGTAACAGATCTTCTACACCTCAGTCTCCAAACTCTGCACTCTGCAACAGTCCTCTGCACCCCAGTCTCCAACCTCTGCTCTCGGTAACAGTTCTTCTTCACCCCAATCTCCAAACTCTGCTCTCTGTAACACTACTTCTGCACTCCAGTCTCCACCCTGTGATCTCTGAAAAAATTCGTCTGGATAGTAACAGGTCTTCTGCACCCCAGTCTCAAAATTCGGCTCTCTGTAACAAGCCTTCTGCAATCCAGTCTCCAACCTCTTCTCTCTGCAACGATCCTTCTGAACCTCAGTCTCCAACCTCTGCTCTCTAAAACAGTCCTTGTGCACCTCAGTCTGAAAACTCTGCTCTCTGCAAAAGTCTTTCTGCACCCGAGTTTCCAACCTTTGCTCTCTGTAACAGTCCTTGTGAACCTCAGTCTCCAAAATCCTCTCTGTAAGATCCTTCTGCAACCCAGTCTAGAAATTGTGCTATCTGCAACAGTCCTTCTGCGCCCCAGTCTGCAAATTCTGCTCTCTGTAACAGGCGTTCTGCACCTCGGTCTTCAATATCTGCTCTCTGTAACTGGCCTTCTGCACCCCAGTCTCCAACCTTTTCTCTCTGCAGCGATCTTTCTTAACCTCAGTCTCCAATCTCGGCTCTCTGCAACAGTCCTTCTGCACTCCAGTCACAAACGTCTGCTCTCTGCAACATTTCTTCCGCACCCCAGTAACCAAAATCTGCTCTGTTTACCGATCCTTCTGCACCTTAGTTTCCAACCTCTGCTCTCTGCAATGATCCTTCTGCAACCCAGTCTCCAACCTCTGCTCTCTGTATCAGTCCATCTGCACCCCAGTCTCTAACGTCTGCCCACTGAAACGATCCTTCTGCACCCCAGTCTCCAACCTCTGCTCACTGCAACAGTCCTTGTGCAACCCAGTCTACAACATCTGCTCTCTGCAACATTTCTTCTGTACCTCAGTCTGAAAACTCTGCTGTCTGCAATAATCCTTCTGCACCCCAGTCTCAAACTGTGCTTTATGTAACAGTCCTTACGCAGCTCAGTCTCCTACCTATGCTCTCTGTAAGATACTTCTGCACACCAGGCTACAAAATCTGCTCTCCGCAATGATCCTTTAGAACCCCAGTCTCCAACCTCTACTTTCTGTATTAGTCTTTCTGCACCCCAGTCTCCAAACTCTCCTCATTGTAACAGATCTTCTACACCTCAGTCTCCAAACTCTGCACTCTGCAACAGTCCTCTGCACCCCAGTCTCCAACCTCTGCTCTCGGTAACAGTTCTTCTGCACCCCAATCTCCAAACTCTGCTCTCTGTAACACTACTTCTGCACTCCAGTCTCCACCCTGTGATCTCTGAAAAAATTCGTCTGGATAGTAACAGGTCTTCTGCACCCCAGTCTCAAAATTCGGCTCTCTGTAACAAGCCTTCTGCAATCCAGTCTCCAACCTCTTCTCTCTGCAACGATCCTTCTGAACCTCAGTCTCCAACCTCTGCTCTCTAAAACAGTCCTTGTGCACCTCAGTCTGAAAACTCTGCTCTCTGCAAAAGTCTTTCTGCACCCGAGTTTCCAACCTTTGCTCTCTGTAACAGTCCTTGTGAACCTCAGTCTCCAAAATCCTCTCTGTAAGATCCTTCTGCAACCCAGTCTAGAAATTGTGCTATCTGCAACAGTCCTTCTGCGCCCCAGTCTGCAAATTCTGCTCTCTGTAACAGGCGTTCTGCACCTCGGTCTTCAATATCTGCTCTCTGTAACTGGCCTTCTGCACCCCAGTCTCCAACCTTTTCTCTCTGCAGCGATCTTTCTTAACCTCAGTCTCCAATCTCGGCTCTCTGCAACAGTCCTTCTGCACTCCAGTCACAAACGTCTGCTCTCTGCAACATTTCTTCCGCACCCCAGTAACCAAAATCTGCTCTGTTTACCGATCCTTCTGCACCTTAGTTTCCAACCTCTGCTCTCTGCAATGATCCTTCTGCAACCCAGTCTCCAACCTCTGCTCTCTTTATCAGTCCTTCTGCACCCAAGTCTCCTTACTCTGCTCTCTGCAACATTTTTCTGCACCCTAGTCTCCAACTTGTGCTCTCTGTAACAGTCCTTCTGCACCCCAGTTTTCAACATGTGCTTTCTGCAACGATCCTTTTTCTACCCAGTCTCCAAATTCTGCTCTCTCTAAAAGAACTTTTGTATCGCAGTCTCCAACCTCTTCTCTTTGTAATGGTCCATCTGCTCCCCAATTGCCAACCTCTGCTTTCTGTAACAGTCTTTCTGCACCCTAGTCTCCAAACTCTTCTCTCTGCAACGATCCTTCTGTACCTCAGTCTCAAACTTCTGCTCTCTGTAAAAGTCCTTCTGCACTTCAGACTCCATCCTTTGCTCTCTGTAATGGTCCTTCTGCACCCCAGTCTCCAATTTCTACTCTCTGTAACAATCTTTCTGCACCTCAGTCTCCAACGTCTGCTCCCTGTAACAGTCCTTTTATACTGCAGTCTCCAAACTTTTCTCTCTATAATGGTACTTCTGCACCCCAATTGCCAACTTCTGCTTTCTGAAACACTCCTTCTGCAACTGAGACTCCAACCTCTGCTCTCTGTAACAGTCCTTCTGCCCCCCAGTCTCAAACATCTGCTTTCTGTAAGATCTTTCTGAACCCCGTTCTTTAAACATTGCTATCTGTAACACTCATTCTGCACCTCAGTCTCAAACCTCATCTCTCTGCAACGGCCCTTCTGTACCCCAGTAACCCACCTCTGTTCTCTCCAGCAGTCCTTCTGCACCCCAGGCTACAAAATCTGCTGTCTGTAATAGTCTTTCTGCACCCCAGTCTCCAAACTCTACTTTCTGTATCAGTTATTCTGCACCCCAGTCTAAAATCTCTGCTGTATGTAACAGTCCTTCTGCACCTCAGTCTCCAAACTCTGCTCTCCGCAACAGTCCTTCTGCAACCCAGTCTCGAACCTCTGTTCTGTGCAAAAGTCCTTCTACACACGAGTCTCCAACATCTGCTCTCTGCAACGATCCTTCTGCATCCTAGTCTCCAACGTCTGCTCTCTGCAACAGTCCTTCTACACAACAGTCTCCACCCTATGCTCTCTACTACAGTCCTTCTGCACCCCAGTCTCCAACCTCTGCACTCTTCAAAATTTCTTCTGCACCCCAGTCTCCAACTTCTGATCTCTGAAACTATTTTACTGCACCCTGGTCTCCAAACTCTCCTCTCTGTAGCGATCCTTCTGCACCTCAGTCTCCAACCTCTGCTCTCTGCAACGATCCTTCTGCACCCCAGTCTCAAACGTCTGTTCTCTGCAACAGTTTTTCTCACCCCAGACTCCAGCCTCTGCTCTCTGTAACATCCTTCTGCACCCCAGTTTCCATACTCTGCTCTAGTTGACATTCTTTCTGCACCCTATTCTCCACCCTCTGCTTTTTGTAACAGTACTTCTGTACCGCGGTCTCCAAACTCTGCTCACTGAATCATTTCTTCTGCACCCCAGTCTCCAAACTGTGCTCTCTGTAACTGTCTTTCTGAACCTAATCTCCAACCTGTGTTCTCTGTAACAATTCTTCTGCACCTCAGTCTCCAACCTCTGCTCTCTGCAACGATCCTTCTTCACCTCAGTTTCCAAACTCTGCTCTCTGCAACGATCCTTCTGCAGCACAGTTTCCAACCTCTGCATTCTGTAACAGTCCTTCTACACCTAGTCTCTAAACTCTTCTCTCTGTTCCAATCCTGCTGCACCTCAGTCTCCAACCTCTGCTCTCTGTAACTGTCCTTCAGCTCCACAGTCTCCAACTTCTGCTCTTCGTAACAGGCTTACTGCACACCAGTCTCCAACCTCTTCTCGCTGTAACAGTTCTTCTGCACCCCAATCTCGAATCTCTGCTCTCTGTAGCAGTCTTTTTGCACCCCAGTCTCCAAACTCTTCTATCTGCAATGATCCTTCTGAACCTCAGTCTCCAACCTCTGCTCTCTGCAACAGTCCTTCTGCACCCCAGTCTCCAGACTTTGCTCTCTGTAAGATCCTTTTGCATCCCTTTCTCCAACCCTTCCTCTCTGTATCAGTCCTTCCACATCCAAGTATCCAACCTCTGCTCTCTCTAAAAGTCCTTCTGCACCTCAGTCTACAACCTTTGCTCTCTGTAATGGTCTTTCTGTACCGCAGTCTCCAATCTCTGCTCTCTGTATTAATCCTTCTGCACCTCAGTCTTTAATGTCTGCTCTCTAAAACTCCTTCTGCACCCAGGTCTCCAACATCTGCTCTCTACAACGGTCCTTCAGCACCAAAGTCTCCAAACTCTGCTCTCTGTAACAGTCCTTCTGTACCGCAGTCTCCAACCTCTTCTCTCTATAACGGTCCTTCTGCACCCTAATTGCCAACCTCTGCTTTCTGTAACAGTCCTTCTGCACCTCAGATTCCAACCTCTGCTCTCTGTAACAGTCCTTCTAAGCCTCAGTATGAAACCTCTGCTGTCTGCAAAAATCCTTCTACACCCCAGTTTTCAAACTGTGCTATTTTAACAATCCTTTTGCACCCCAGTCTCCAAACTCTGCTTTCTGTATCAGTCTGTCTGAACCCCAGTCTCCAACCTCTGTTCTCTGTATCTATCCTTCTGCACCTCAGTCTCAAACCTGTGCTCTATGTAAGAGTCCTTCTTCACCCCAGTCTCAAACCTCTTCTCTCTAAATGATCCTTCTGCACCTCAGTCTCCAACCTCTGCTCTCTGCAATGATCCTTCTGCACCTCAGTCTTTCACCTCTCTTCTCTGCAATGATCCCTCTGCAATCCAGTCTCCAACATCTGCTCTCTGCAACAGTCTTTCTGCACCCCAGTCTCCAACCTCTGCTCTCTGCTACAGTACTTCTGCACCCCAGTCTCCAACCTCTGCTCTGTGCAACATTTTTTCTGCACCCAAGTCTCCAACCTGTGCTCTCTGTAGCGATCCTTCTGCACCTCATTCTCCAACCTCTGCTCTGTACAACGATTCTTCTGCACACTAGTCTCTATTCTCTCCTCTCTGTAAGAATCTTTTTGCACCCCAGTCTCCAAGCTCTCCTCTCTGTAAAAGTCCTTCTGCACTTAAGTCTCCAAGTTCTGCAATCTGTAACAGTCCTTCTGCACCCCAGTCTCAAACCTCTGCACTCAGAAATGATCTTTCCGCACCTCAGTCTCCAAACTCTGATCTCTTTTATAGTCTTTCTCCACCCAGTCTCCAACATCTGCTCTCTGAAACGATCCTTCTTCTCCCCAGGCTCCAACCTCTGCTCTCTGTGATGGTCCTTCTACATCCCAGTTTCCAAAATCTGCTCTCTATAACAGTCTTTCTGCACCTCAGTCTCCAAACTCTGCTCTCTGAAACAGTGCTTCTGCACCCCTGTCTCCAACCTCTACTCTCAGTAACAGTTCTTCTACACCCCAATCTCCAAACTCTGCTCTCTGTAACACTCCTTCTGCAACCCAGTCTCCACCCTCTACTCTCTGTAAATGTTCTTCTGCACCTCAGTCTCCAACCTCTACTCTCTGTAAGATCCTTCTGCAACCCATTCTCCAAAAGCTCCTCTCTGTAACAGTCTTCTGCAACCCAGTCTCCAAACTCTGCTCTCTGTAACAGGCCTTCTGCACCCCAGTCTTCAAACTCTGCTCACTGTAACAGACCTTCTGCACTTCAGTCTCAAAACTCTGCTCTCTGTAACAGTCCTTCTCTAATCCAAGGATCCAACATCTGCTCTCTGAAACAGTCCTTCTGCAACTCAGTCTGAAAACTTGGCTTTCTGCAAAAATACTTCTTCACCCGAGATTCCAAACTTTCCTCTCTGTAACAGTCCTTCTGAACCTCAGTCTACAAAATGCTCTCTGTAAGATCCTTCTGTAACCCAATCTCGAAATTGTGCTATTTTTAACAGTCTTCCTGCACCCAGTCTCCAAAATCTGCTCTCTGTAACAGGCGTTCTTCACCCCAGTCTCCAATCTCTGCTCTCTGAAACAGGCCTTCTGCACCCCAGTCTCCAACAACTTCTCTCTTCAAGGATCATTCTTAACCTCAGTCTCCAAACTCTGCTCTCTGCAACGGTTCTTCTGCACCCCAGTCTCCAAACTCTGCTCTCTGCTAAAGTACTTCTGCACCCAAGTCTCCAACATCTGCTCTCTGTATCAGTCCTTTAACAACTCAGTCTCCAACCTCTGCTCTCTGCAGCAGTTCTTTTACACCCCAGTAACCAAAATCTACTCTGGGTTACGATCCTTCTGCAACTTAGTTTCCAACCTCTGCTCTCTGAAACGATTTTTCTGCATCCCAGTCTCCAAACTCTGTTCTCTGCAACAGTCCTTCTGCACCCCAGTCTCCAACCTCTGCTCTCTGTAACAGTCCTTCTATACCTCAGTCTCCAAACTCTGCTCTCTGTAATGGTCCTTCCGCTCCCCAGTCTCCAAACTCTGCTTTGTGTATCAGTCCTTCTGCAACCCAGTCTCCAACCTCTGCTCTCTGTAACAGTCCTTCTGCACCTCAGTCTCCAACCTCTGCTCTCTGTAACAGTCCTTCTGGCCCCCAGTCTCCAAAAACTTCTCTCTTCAAGGATCATTCTTAAATATGCTCTCTGCAAAGGTTCTTCTGCACAACGTCTACAAACTCTGCTCTATAACAGTCCTTCTGTACGACAGTCTCCAAGCTCTTCTCTTTATAACGGTCCCTTCTACACACCAATTTCCAACCTCTGCTCTCAGTAACAGTTCTTCTAAGACTCAGTATGAAACTTCTGCTCTCTGCAACATTTCTTCTAAACAACAGTCTCCAAACTGTGCTATTTGTAACAATCCTTCTGCACCCCAATCTCCAACATCTGCTCTCTGTAACAGGATTTTTGCAACCAAGTCTCCAAACTCTGCTCTCTGTAACAGGCCTTCTGCACCCCAATCTCCAACCTCTGCTCTCTGCAAAAGTTCTTCTACACCCCAGTCTCCAACCTCTGCTCTCTGCAACATTTTTTCTGCACCCCAGTCTCCAACCTGTGCTCTCTGTAACAGTCCTTCTGCACCCCAGTCTCCAACATCTGCTCTCTGCAAGGATCCTTTTTCTACCCAGTCTCCAAACTTTACTCTCTGTAAAAGTCCTTTTGTATCGCAGGCTCCAACCTCTTCTCTTTGTAACAGTCCGTATGCTCCCCAATTGCCAACCTCTGTTTTTTGTAACAGTCCTTCTGCACCCCAGTCTCCAAACTCTTCTCCCTGCAACAATCTTTCTGCACCTCAGTCTCCAAAATCTGCTCTCTGTAAAAGTTTTTCTGCACCACAGTTTCCATCCTTTGCTCTCAGTAATTGTTCTTCTGCACCCCAGTCTCCAATCTCTGCTCTCTGTAACAATCCTTCTGGCCACCAGTCTCCCAAATCTGCTCTCTGCAAAGGTCTTTCTGCACCCTGTCTACAAACTCTTCTCTGTAACAGTCCTTCTGTATGGCAGTCTCCAAGCTCTTCTCTCTATAATGGTCCTTCTACACCCTAATTTCCAACCACTACTCTCTGCAACAGTTCTTCTAAGCCTCAGTCTGAAACTTCTGCTATCTGCAACAATCCTTCTAAACAACAGTCTTCAAACTGTGCTATTTGTAACAATCCTTCTGCACCCCAGACTCCAACATCTGCTCTCTGTAACAGGATTTCTGCAACCCAGTCTCCAAACTCTGCTCTTTGTAACAGGCCTTCTGCACCCCAGTCTCCAAACTCTGCTCTCTGAAAAAGTCCTTCTACACCCCAGTCTCCAACCTCTACTCTCTGCAACGATCCTTCTGCATCCCAGTCTCCAACGTCTGCTCTCTGTAATATTTTTCTGCACCCCGTTCTCCAAACTTTGCTCTCTGTAACAGTCATTCTGCACTTCAGTCTTCAACCTTATTTCTCTGCAACGGCCCTTGTGCACCCCAGTATTTAACCTCTGTTCTCTGCAACTGTCCTTCTGCACCCCAGTCTCCAAACTATACTTTTCATATGAGTTATTCTGCACCCCAGTCTTAAAACTCTGCTCTTTGTAACAGTCCTTCTGCACCTCAGTCTCCAACCTCTGCTCTCTGCAACAGTCCTTCTGCACCCCAGTCTCTAACCTCTGCTCTCTGCAAACGTCTTATTATACCCCAGTATACAACATCTGCTTTCTGCAACGATCCTTCCGCATCCCAGTCACCAACGTCTGCTCTCTGCAACAGTCCTTCTACACCCCAGTCTCCAACCTCTGCTCTCTGCTACAGTCCTTCTGAACCCCAGTCTCCAACCTCTGATCTCTGCAACAGTCTTTCTGCACCCCAGTCTTCAACTTCTCTTCTCTGTAACAATTTTTCTGCACATCAATCCCCAAACTGTGCTCTCTGCAATCGTCCTTCTGCACCCCATTCTCGAACCTCTCCTCTCTGTAACAATCGTTTTGCACCCCAGTCTCCAACCTCTGCTCTCTGCAACGATCCTATTGCAACCCAGTCTCCAACTTCAGCTCTCTGCAAAAGTCTTTCTGCACCCCAGTCTCCAACATCTGCTCTCTGAAACAGTCCTTCTTCACCTCAGTCTGAAAAATCTGCTCTGTGCAATGATCCTTCTGCCCCCAAGTCTACAAACTCTGCTTTCTGTAGCAGTCCTTCTTCACCTCACCTCTCAACAGTCCTTCTGTACTTCATCTGACCTCTAAACAGTCCTTATGTACTGCAGTCTTCAAACTCTGCTCTCTGCAACGGTCCTTCTGCAAAATCTGTTGTCTCCAAACTCTGTTGTCTGCAAGAGTCCTTCAGCACCTCAGTCTCCAAAATCTGCTTTCTGCAACAATTCTTCTGCACCTTACTCTCCAAATTCTGCTCTCTGCAACAGTTTTACTGCACCCCAGTATCCAACATCTACTCTCTGAAACAGTCCTTCTCCACCCCAGTCTTCAACCTCTGCTCTCTGTAACATTCCTTCTGTACTGCTATCTCCAAACTCTGCTCACTGTAAGGATCATTCTGCACCTCAGTCTTCAACTTCTACTTTCTGTATCAGTCCTTCTGAAACCCAGTCTCCAAACTCTGCTCTCTGTAACAGTCCTTCTGTACCTCAGTCTCCAAACTCTGCTCTCTGCAAAAGATTTTCTGCAACCCAGTCTCCAACCTCTGCTGCCTGCAAAAGCCCTTCTACACCCCAGTCTCCAACCTCTGCTATCTGCAACAGTCCTTCTACACCCCAATCTCCAAAATCTTTTCTCTGTTACAATCCTACTGTACCTCAGTCTCAAACCTCTACTCTCTTTAACAGTCCTTCTGCATCTCAGTCTCCAAACTCTGCTCTCTGCAACAGTCCTTCAGAACCGCTGTCTCAAATTTTTGTCCCTTCAACAGTCTTTCTACACCCCAGTCTCCAACCTCTGTTATCTGAATCAGTCCTTCTGCACCTTAGTGTCCAACATCTGCTCTCTGCAACGAACCTACTTCACCCCAGTCTATAACATCTGCTCTCTGCAACAGTCCTTCTGCACCTCAGTCTGAAAACTCTGCTTTCTGCAACGATCCTTCTTCACCTCAGTTCCCAATCTCTGATCTCTGCAGTGGTCCTTCTGAACCCCAGTATTCAACATCTGCTCTCTGTAACAATCCTTCTGCACCCCAGTCTCAAACATCTACTCTCTGAAAAAGTCCTTCTGCACCCCAGTCTCCAACATCTGCTCTCTGCAACAGTCGTTCTGCACCTCAGTCTAAAAACTCTGCTCTCTGAAACGATCCTTGCTCTCCCCAGTCTCCAAACTCTGCACTCTTAAACAGTCATTATCCACCCCAGTCTTCAACCTTTGAACTCTGTAACTGTCCTTCTGTAGTGTAGTCTCCAAAATCTGCTCTCTTTAATGGTCCTTCTGCACCCCAGTCTCTAACCTCTGCTTTCTGTATCAATCCATCTGCACCCCAGTCTCCAACCTCGGCTCTCTGTAACAGTCCTTCTGCACCTCAGTCTCCAAATTCTGCTGTCTGCAACAGTCCTTCTGCAACAAAGTATCAAACCTCTGCTCCGTGCAACAGTCTTTCTGCACCCCTTCTCCAAACTCTGTTCTCTGTAACAGTCCTTCTACACATCAGTCTCAATAATCTGCTCTCCCCAATGATCCTTCTGCATCCCAGTCCCTTTCCTCGGCTCTCTGCAACAGTCCTTCTCCACCCCAGTCTCCAACTTCTGCTCTTTGTAACAGTCCTCCTGTAGTACACTCTCAAAAATTTGCTCTATGTAATGGTCCTTCTGCACCCCAGTCTCCAACCTCTGCTCTCTGCAACAGTCCTTCTCCACCCCAGTCTCCAACCTCTGCTCTCTGTAACAGTCCTTCAGCACCTCAGTCTCCAAACTCTGCTCTCTGCAACAGTCCTTATGCACCTCAGTCTGAAATCTCTGTTCGCGGCAAGGATCCTTCTGCACTCCATTCTCAAAACTCTGCTCTCTGTAACAGTACTTCTGCACCCCAGTCTCCAACCTCTGCTCTCTGTAACAGGTCTTTGCACCCCATTCTCCAACCTCTGCTTTTTGTAACAGTGCTTCTGCACCTCAGTCTACGAACGCTGCTCTCTGCAACAATCCTTCTGCACCCCTGTCTCCAAACTCTTCTTACTGTATCAGTCTATCTGCACCACAATTTCCAACACCTGCTCTCTGTAAGAGTCTTTCTTAACCTCAGTCTACAAACTCTGCTCTTTGCAACAGTCCTTCTGCACCCCAATCTTCAACATCTTCTCTCTGCAACAGACCTTCTGCATCAAATCTTCAACCTCTGCTTTTGTAAAAGTCCATCTCTAACCCAGTCTCAAACCTCTTCTCTCTGCAACAATATTTTTGCACACCAATGTGAACCTGTGCTCTCCGCTACAGTTTTTATACACCCCAGTGCCCAGCCTCTGCTCTCTGCAACAGACACTCTGCAACCCAGTCTCCAACCTCTGCTCTCCTTAACAATCCTTCTGCACCTCAATCTCCAACCTCTGCTCTCTGCAATGATCTTTCTGCACCTCAGTCTTCAAAAACTACTCTCTGTAAATGTACTTTATAACCTCTTGTCAAAACTCTGCTCTCCGTAACAGGCCTTCTGCACCCCAGTCTCAAAACTCTGTTCTTGATAACAATCCTTCTGCATCCCAATCTCAAAATTCTGCTCTCTACAACGATCCTTTTTCACCCTAGTCTCCAATCTCTGCTCTATGTAACCGGCCTTTTGCACCCAAATCTCCCACCTCTTCTCTCTGTAACAGTCCTCTTGCACCTCATTCTCCAAACTCTGCTCTCTGCAACAGTCCTTTTGCACCTCAGTCTCCAAACTCAGCTCTCTGCATCGATCTTTCTGAACCTCAGTCTCGAAACTCTACTCTCTGTTACAGTACTTCTGCACCCTGGTCTCAAACCACTGCTGTCTACAAAGATCCTTCTGCACACCAGTCTCCAACGTCTGCTCTCTGCAACACTCCTTCTGGACACCAGTCTCAAACATCTGCTCTCTGTAACAATCCTTCTGCAACCCAGTCTCCAACCTCTGCTCTCTGCAATGATCCTTTTGCACCGCAGTCTCCAACCTCTGCTCTCTGCAAAAGTCCTTCTGCACCCCAGTCTCCAACCTCTGATCTCTGTAACAGTCCTTCTGTAACTCAGTCTCCAAACTCTGCTCTCTGCAAAAGTCCTTCTGCACCCAGGTCTCCAACCTCTGCTACCTGTAAAAGTCATTTTGCACTTCAGTCTCCAAAATCTGCTCTCTGCCACAGTCATTCTGCACCTAAGTCTGAAAACTCTGCTCTCTGCAACGACCCTTCGGCATGCCAGTCTCCTACCTCTGCTCTCTGTAACAGTCCTTCTGCACCTCAGTATCCCAACTCTGCTCTCTATATGATCCTTCTGAAACACAGTCTTTAAACTCTGCACTCTGTAACAGTCCTTTTGCAAAACAGTCTCCAACCTCTGCTCTCTGTAACAGGACTTCTGCAACCCAGTCTCCAAACTTTTCTCTCTGTAATAGGCCTTCTGCACCCCAGTCTCCAACCTCTTATCTCTGCAACGATTCTTCTCCACCCAAGTCTCCAAAACTGCTCTCGGCAACTGTCCTTTTGCACCCCAGTCTCCAAACTCTGCTCTCTGTAAGATCCATCTGAACCCCAGTCTCCACACTCTGCTCTCTATAACAGTCCTTCTGCACCCCAGTCTCCAAACGCTGCTCACAGTAACAGTCTTTCCGCACGTCAGTCTCCATTCTCTGCTCTTAGTAAGAGTCCTTCTGCACCCCAGTCTCTAAAATCTGCTTTCTGCAACAGTCCTTCTCGACCCCAGTCTCCAACATCTGCTCTCTGCAACAGTCCTTCTGCACCCGAGTCTCCAAACTCTTCTCTCAGCAACGAACCTTCCGGACCCCAGTCTCCAACGTCTGCTCTCTGCAACAGTCTATGTGCACCACAGTCTCTAACCTCTGTTCTCTGTAAGATACTTCTGCACTCCAGTTTCAAAACTCTGCCCTCTGTAACATTTCTTTTCCACCCCAGTATCCAACCTCTGTCCTCTGCAACAGTCCTCCTTCTCCCCTGTTTCCGAGATCTGCTCTCTGTAACAGACCTTATGTACCACAGTTTCTAACCACTTCTCTCTGTAATGGTCCTTCTACAACCCAGTCTCCAACCTCTGCTTTTTTGAATCAGTTCTTCTGAACCCAGTCTCCAACCTCTGCTCTTTTAATTTATCCTTCTGCACCTCAGTCTCCAACCTGTACTTTCTGTAACAGTCCTTCTTCACCCCAGTCTCCAACCTCTGCTCTCAGTAACAGTCCTTCTATACCACAGTCTCAAACCTCTGCTCTCTGTAAGGACCTCTCTGTACCCCAATTTCCAACCTCTACTTTCTGTAACAGTCCTTCTGCACGTCAGTCTTCAACATCTTCTCTCTGTAAGTTCCTTCAGCAAACCAGGCTCCAAACTCTGCTCTCTGTAAGAGTCCTTCTGCACCCCAGTCTCAAACCACTCCTCTCTTTAACAGGCCTTCTACACGCCAGTCTCAAAATTCTGCTCTCTATAGCAGGCCTTCTGCACCCCAGTTTCCATCCTATGCTCTCTGCAACAATCCTTCTGTACCGCAGTCTCGAAACTTTGCTCTCTGCAATGATCCTACTGCACCCCAGTCTCCAACCTCTGATCTCTGCAAAAGTCCTTCTGCACCTCAGTCTCCAAATTCTGCTCTCTCTAAGATCCTTCTGCACACCTGTCTCCAACCTCTGCTCTGTGTGACAGTCCTTCTGCACCCCAGTCTCCAACCTCTGCTCTCTGTAACAATCCTTCTGCACCTCAGTCTCAAAACTATGCTTTCTACAACAGTGGTTTTTCACCTCAGTCTCTAACCTCTACTCTCTGTAAAAGTCTTTCTGCTGCTCAGTTTCCAACATCTGCTCTCTCTAAGATCCTTCTGCAACCCAGTCTGTAAACTCTGCCCTCTATAACAGTCCTTCTACACCCCTTTTCCAACCTCTGTTCTCTGTAACATTTTTTTTGGACGCTGGTCTCAAACCTCTACTCGCTACAACGATCCTTCTGCACCCCAGTCTCCATCCACTGCTCTCTACAAAATTCTTTCTGCACCCCAGTCTCCAATATCTGCTCTCTGCAACAGTCCGTCTGCACCTCAGTCTGTAAACTCTGTTCTCTGCAACGATCATTCTGCACCCCAGTCTCCAACCTCTGTTCTCTGTAACAGTCCTGCTGTACCACAGTCTCTAAGCTCTGCTTTCTTTAAGATCCTTCTGCAACCCTGTCTACAAACTCTGCTGTCTGTAACAGTCCTTCTGCACCACAGTCTCCAACCTCTGCTCTCTGTAACAGGCCTTTTGCACCCCATTCTCCAACCTCTGCTCTCTGCAACAGTCCTTCTGCACCCGAGTCTTCAAACTCTGCTTTCTGTATCAGTACATCTGCACCGAAATCTCCAACCTCTGCTCTCTGTAACAGTACTTCTGCATCTCAGTCTACAAACTCTGCTCTCTGCAACAGTCCTTCTGCAACCCAGTCTCCAACATCTGCTCTCCGCAACAGTCCTTCTGCACCAAAGTCTCCAACATCTTCCTCTATAACAGTCCTACTGCAACACAGTCTTCAACCTGTACTCTCTGCAACAGTCCTTCTTCACCCAAATCTCAAACCTGTGCTCTCTGCAACAGTCCTGCTACACCCAATGTTCAGCCTCTGCTCTCTGCAGCAGTCCCTCTGAGACCACGTCTCCAACGTCTGCTCTCTGTAACAATCCTTCTGCACCTCAGTCTCCAACCTCAGCTCTCTGTAATGGTTCTTCTGCAACTCGGGCTCTACTCTCTATAAAAGTACTTCTGCACCCCAGTCTCCAAACTCTGCTCTCCGTAACAGGCCTTCTGTACCCCAGTCTCTGACCTCTGTTTTCTATAACAATCCTTCTGCACCCCAGTCTCCAACCTCTGCTCTCTTTACCAGTTTTCAGCACCCCAGTCTCAAAACTCTGCTCTCTGTAACAGTCTTTCTGCACCTCAGTCTCCAAACTTGCTCTCTGCAACAGTCCTTCTGCACCCCAGTCTCTAAACATGTGCTCTCTGCAAAAGTCCTTCTGCACCTCAGTCTGAAAATTCTGTTCTCTGCAACGATCCTTCTGCACCCTGGTCCCTAACCTCTGCTCTCTGTAACAGTCCTGCTTCACCTTGGTCTACAACCTCTGCTCTCTGTAAGATCTTTGTGCAACCTTGTCTAAAAACTCTGCTCTCTGTAACAGTTCTTCTGCACCCTAGTCTCTGACCTCTGCTCTCTGTAACAGTCCTTTTGCACCTCAGTCTCCAACCTCTGCTCTCTGAAACAGTCCTTTTGCACCTCAGTCTCCAATTTCTCCTCTAAGCAACGATTCATCTGCACCTCAGTATCCAACCTCTCCTCTCTGCAACAATCCTTCTGCACCTCAGTCTCCAACATCTGCTCTATGCAACAGTCTTTCTACACCCCTTTCTCCAACCTTTGCTCTATGTAATATCTTTCTGAACCACAGTTTTTAAACTCTGCTCCCAGTAACATTCTATCTCTACCCAAGTCTCCAACCTCTGCTTTCTGCAACGGTACTGCTGCACATGAGTCTCCAACCTCTTCTCTATAACAGTCCTTCTGCACCTCAGTCTCCAACCTCTGCTCTGTGCAACAGTACTTCTCCACCCCTGTCTCCAACCTCTGTTCTCTGTAAGATCCTTATGCACCCTAGTCTCCAAACTCTGCTCTCTGTAACAATCCTTCTGCGCCTCAGTCTTCAACATGAGCTCTCTGCAACAGTCCTTCTACACCCGATTCTCTAACTTCTGTTCTCTGGAACAGTCCTTCTGAACCACAGTTTCCAACATCTGCTCTCTGGAACAATCCTTCTGTACCCTAGTCTCCAATGTATGCTCACTGTAATAGTCCTTCTGTACTGCAGTCTCCAAACTCTGCTCTCTCTAAAGGTCCTTCTGCACCACAGTCTCAAACCTCTGCTCTTTGTATCAGTACTTCTGCAACCCAGTCTCCAACCTCTGCTTTCCGTAACATTCCCTCTGCACCTCAGTCTCCAAACTCTGCTCTCTGCGACAGTTCTTCTCACCCCAGTCTCCAACCTCTTCTCTCTGCAACAGTTCTTCTGCACCCCAGTCTCCAATATATGCACTCTGAAATAGTCCTTCTCAACCCCAGTCTCCATCCTCTGCTCTCTGTAACAGGCCTCCTGTACTGCGGTCTTTAAAGTCTGCTCTCTGTAATTTTCCTTCTTCACCGCAGTCTCCAACCTCTTCTTTCTCTATCAGTCCTTCTGCACCCCAGTCTCCAACCAGTGATCTCTGTAACAGTCCTTCTGCATCTCAGTCTCCAAACTGCTCTCTGCAACATTTCTTCTGCCCCCAAGTCTCCAAACTCTGTTCCCTCCAACACCCCTTCTACACCACAGTCTCCAACCTCTGCTATCTGCAACAGTCCTTCTGCACCCCAGTCTTCAAAATCTGCTCTCTGTAACAATCTTTCTGCACCTCATTCTTCAACCTCTACTCTCTGTAACAGTCGTTCTGCACCTCAGTCTCAAACCTCTGCTCAGTGTAAGATATTTAGGCAACCAGTCTCCAAACTCTTCCCTCTGTAACAGTCTTTCTGCACCCTTTCTCCAAACCTTTTTCTCTGTAACAAGCATTCTGCACCCCAGTCTCCAACCTCTGTTCCTTATACCAGTCATTCTGCACCCCAGTCTCAAACCTCTGCTCTCTACAACGATCCTTCTTCATCCCAGTCTCCAAAGTCTGCTCTTTGCAAAAGTTCTTCTGCACCCAAGTCTCCAACAACTGCTCTCTGCAACAGTCCTTCTGAACCTCAGTCTGAAAATTCTGTTCTCTGAAATGATCCTTCTGAACTCCACTCTTTAAACACTGCTCTCTGTAACAGTCTTTCTGCTTCCGAGTCTCCAACCTCTGCTCTCTGTAACAGGACCTCCGCAAGTCAGTCTCCAACGTCTGCTCTCTGCAAAAGTCCTTCTGCACCTTAGTCTCCAACCTCTGCTCTATGTAACAGGACTTCTGTACCTCAGTATCCAATCTCTGCTCTCTGTAACAGTCCTTCTGCACCACAGTCTCCAAACTCTACTCTATGCAACAGGACTTCTGTACCTCAGTCTCCAATCTCTGCTCTCTGCAACAGTCCTTCTGCACCACAGTCTCCAAACTCTGGTCTCTGTAAGATCCTTCTGCAGTCTCCTAATTCTGCTCTCAGCAACAGTACTTCTGCACCCCAGTCTCCAACCTCTGCTCTCTCAAAGATCCTTCTGCACCCCAGTCTCCAAATTCTGATCTTTGTCACAGTTCTTTTTCACCTCAGTCTCTAACCTCTGCTCTCTTTAACAATCCTTCTGCACCTCAGTCTCCAACATCTGCTCTCTGCAACGGTCCTTCTGCACCCTATTCTCCAAACTCTGTTGTCTGCAAGAGTCATTCAGCACGTCATATCCAACTTCTACTCCCTGCAACCATCCTTCTGCACCCCAGTCTCCAACATCGGCTCTCTGCAACAGTTCTTCTGCACCCCACTCTCCAACATCTACTCTCTGAAGAAGTCCTTCTACACCCCTGTCTCCAAACTCTGATCTCTGTAACAGTCCTTCTGTACTGCAGTCTCTAACTTCTGCTCTCTGTAAGATCCTTCTGCACTCCAGATTCCAAACTATGCTCTCTGTAACATTTCTTCTCCACACAAGTCTCAAAACTCTGCTCTCTGAAACGGTCCTTCTGCACCCCAGTCTCCAACCACTGCTTTCTGTATCAGTCTTTCAGCACCACAGTCTCCAAACTCTGCTCTCTGTTACAGTCCTTCTGCACCTCAGTCTCCAACCTCTGCTCATTGAAAAAGTCCTTCAGGACCCTAGTCTACAAACTCTGCTCTCTGTAACAGTCCTACTATACTTCAGTCTCCATCCTCTGCTCTAGTTAAGATTCATTCTGGACACATGTCTTCAACCTCTGTTTTCTGTATCAGTCCTTCTGCACCCCAGTCTCCAAACTCTGCTCTTTGTAACAGTCCTTCTTCATCTCAGTCTCAAACATCTTCTCTCTGTAACAGTCCTTCCCTACCCCATTCTCCAAACTCTGCTCTCTTCAACAGTTCTTCTACACCCCAGTCTTCAACCTCTGCTCTGTGTAAAAGTCCTTCTGAAACCCAGTGTCAAAATTCTGCTTTCTGCAACAGTCCTTCTGCATCCCAGTCTCCAACATCTGCTCTTCGCAACTGTTCTTCTGCACTTAAGTCTCCAAAATCTGCTCTCTGCAACGATCCTTCTGCACACCAGTCTCCAAAATCTGCTCTCTGTAACAGCCGTTCTGCACCCAGTCTCCAACCTCTGCTCTGTGTAACAGTCCTTCTGCACCCCAGTCTCCAACCTCTGCTCTTTGGATCAGTCCTACTTTACCCCAGTAACCTTGCTCTGCACTCTGTAACAATCCTTTTGCACCTCAGTCTCCCACCTCATCTCTCTGCAACGGTCCTTCTGCACCCCAGTCTCCAACCTCTCCTCTCTGTAACAGTTCTTCCCCACCCCAGTCTCCAACCTCTGCTCTCTGCACTGCAGTTTCCAAACACTTCTCTCTTTAACGGTCCTTTTGCACCCCAGTCTCAAACCTCTGGTTTCTGTATCAGTCCTTCTGCAATCAAGTCTCCAAACTCTGCTCTCTGTAACAGTCCTTCTGCACCTCAGTGTCCAAATTCTGCTCTTTGCAACAGTTTTTCTACACCCCAATCTGCAACCTCTACTCTCTGCAACAGTCCTTCTACACACAAGTCTCCAATATTTGCTCTCTGTAACAGTCCTTCTGAAACTCAGTCTCCAAACTCTGCTCACTGCTACGGTATCTCTGCACCACAATTACCAAACTCTTCTCTCTGTAAGATCCTCCTGCACCTCAGTTTCCATACTCTTCTCTCTGTAACATTCCTTCTGCATCCCAGTCTCCAAACTCTGCTCTCTGCAATGGTCCCTCTGAACCCCAATTTCCAAACTCTGTTCTCTACAACTGTTCTTATGTACAAAGATCTTCAACCACTATTCTCTGTAAGGGTCCTTTTAACCCCAGTCTCCAACCGCTGCTTTCTGTATCAGTCCTTCTGCAACACAGTTTCCAAACTCTGCTCTCTGTAATAGTCCTTATGCACCTCACTCTGCAACCTCTGCTCTCTGCAACAACAGTCCTTCTGCACCCCAGTCTTCAACCTTGCAATCTGCAACAGTCCTTCTGCACCCCAGTCTTCAACCTTGCTCTCTGTAACAGTCCTTCTGCACACCAGTCTCCAAAATCTTCTCTCTGCCACAATCCTTCTCCACCCCAGTCTCCAAACTCTGCTTTCTGTAACAGTCGTTCTGTACTGCACTCTCCAAACTCTGCTCCCTCTAAGGATCCTTCTGCTTTCCAGTCTACAAACTCTGCTTTCTGTATCAGTTTTTCTTCAACTCAGACTCCAACCTCTGCTCTTAGCAACAGTCTTTCTGTGCCCCAATCTCTAACCTCTGCTTTCTAAAATTGTCTTTCTGCACCCGAGTCTCCAACCTCTGTTCTCTACAACACTTATTCTGCACCCCATTCTCCAACCTTTTCTCTCTGTAACAGTACTTCTACACCTCAGTATCCAAAATCTGCTCTTTGTAACAGTCCTTCTGTACTGTAGTCTCAAACCTCTGTTCTCAGTAATGGTCCTTCTGCACCCCAGTCTCCAAATTCTGCTTTATGTATCAGTCCTTCCGCACGTCAGACTCCAACCTCTGCTCTCTTCAAGAGTTATGCTGCACTCCAATCTCCAACCTCTGCTCTCTGTAACAGTCTTACTGCACCCCAGTCTCAAACCTCTGCTCTCTGTATCAATCCTTCTGAACAACAGTCTCCAAGTCTTCTCTCTGCAACGGTCCTTCTGCACCCCAGTCTCCAACTTCTGTTTTCTACAACACTTCTTCTGCACCCAAGTCTCCAACCTCTGCTCTCCGAAACAGTCTTTCTGTTCCGAAGTCTTCAACCTCTGTTTACTTTAAGGGTCCTACTGCACCCTAGTTTCAAACCTCTGCTTTCTGTATCAGTCCTTCTGCACCACAGTCTCCAAACTCTGCTGCTGTAAGAGTCCTTCTGCACATCAGTCTGCAACCTCTACTCTCTGCAATAGTCCTTTTGCACCCCAGTCTCCAACCTTTGCTTTCTGTATTAGTCCTTCTGAAACCCAGTCTCGAACCTCTGCTCTCTGTAACAGTCTTTCTCCACTTCATTCTCCAACCTCTGCTCTCTGCAACACTCCTGTGGCACCCCAATCTCTAAATACTACTCTCTGCAACAGTCTTTCTCAACCTCAGTCTCGAAACTCTACTCTCTGCAATAGTCCTTCTGCACCCAAGTCTCCAAACTCTACTCTATGCAACAGTCTTTCTGCACCCCAGTCTCCAACATCTGCTCTCTACAATAGTCCTTCTGCACACCAGTCTCCAATCTCTGCTTTCTGTATCAGTACTTCTGCAATCAAGTCTCTAACCACTGCTCTCTGTAACAGTCCTTCTGCACCTCAGTCTCCAAATTTTGGTCTCAGCAACAGTCCTTTTCCACCTCAATCTCCAACGTCTCTTCTCCGCAACAGTTCTTCTGCACCCCAGTCTCCAACCCCTACTCTCTGCAACAGTCCTTCTGCACCCCAGTCTCCAAACTCCTCTCTGCAACAGTGCTCCTGCACCCCAGTCTCCAACATCTGATCTCTGCAACAGACCTTCTCCACCTCAGTCTCCAACCTCTGCTCTCTGTAACAGTCCATCTGTTCTGCAGTCTCCAAACACTTCTCTCTGTAACGGTCCTTCTGCACCCCCGTCTCGAACCTCTGCTTTCTGTATCAGGCCTTCTGCAATCAAGTCTCCAAACTCTGCTCTCTGTAACAGTCCTTCTGCACCTCAGTGTCTAAATTCTGCTCTCTGCAATAGTCCTTCTGCACCCCAATCTCCAACCTCTGCTCTCTACAACAGTCCTTCTACACCCCAGAATCCAACCTCTGCTCTCTGTATCAATTTTTCTGAACAACAGTCTTCAAGTCTTCTCTCTGCAACGATCCTTCTGCACCCCAGTCTTAAACATCTGTTTTCTACAACACTTCTTCTACACCCAAGTCTTCTACCTCTGCTCTCTGTAACAGTCCTTCTGTTCCGAAGTCTCCAACCTCTGTTTCCTTTAATGGTCCTTCTGCACCCTAGTTTCGAACCTCTGCTTTCTGTATCAGTCTTTCTGCACCACAGTCTCCAAACTCTGCTGCTGTAACAGTTCTTCTGTACATCAGTCTGCAACCTCTGCTCTCTGCAATAGTCCTTCGGCACCCCAGTCTCTAACGTCTGCTTTTTGTATCAGTCCTTCTGCACCCCAGTCTCCAAACTCTGCTCTCTGTAACAGTTCTTCTCCACTTCAGTATCCAACCACTGCTCTCTGCAACAGTCCTGTGGCACCCCAATCTCCAAATTCTACTCTCTTCAACAGTCTTTCTCAACCCCAGTCTCCAACCTCTACTCTCTGCAACAGTTCTTCTGCACTTTAAACTTTAACCTCTACTCTCTGCAACAGTCTTTCTGGACCCAAGTCTCCAACCTCTACTCTATGCAACAGTCTTTCTGCACCCCAGTCTCCAATATCTGCTCTCTATAATAGTCCTTCTGAACCCCAGTCTCCAAACTCTGCTTTCTGTATCAGTACTTCTGCACTCAAGTCTCTAAGCACTGCTCTTTGTAACAGTCCTTCTGCACCTCAGACTCCAAATTTTGGTCTCAGCAACAGTCCTTCTCCACCCCAATCTCCAACCCCTACTCTCTGCAACAGTCTTTCTGCTCCCTAGTCTTTAGCCTCCTCTCTGCAACAGTCCTTCTGCACCCCAGTCTCCAACATCTGATCTCTGTAACAGTCCTTCTGTACTGCAGTTTCCAAACTCTTCTCTCTGTAACTGTCCTTCTGCACAGCAGTCTCCAACCCCTGCTTTCTCTATCAGTCCTTCTGCACTCAAGTCTCCAGCCTCTTCTCTCTGTACAGTCCTTCTGCACCTCAGTCTCCAAATTCTGCTCTCTGCAACAGTCCTTCTGCACCCAAATCTCCAACCTCTGCTCTCCGCAGCAGTCCTTCTACACCCAAGTTTCCAACGTCTGCACTCCGCAACAGTCCTTCTGCACCTAAGTTTCCAACCACTGCTCTCTGCAATGTTCTTTCTACACCTTAGTCTTCAACATCTACTCTCTGTAACAGTCCTTCTGCACCTCAGTCTCCAACCTCTGCTCTCTGTATTATCCTACTGAAAATCAGTCTCCAAACTCTTCTTTCTGTAACAGTCCTTCTGCACCACAGTCTCCAACCTCTGCTCTCTGTATCAGTCCTTCTGTTTCGCTGTCTCCAACCTCTGTTTTCTTTAATGGTTCTTCTACACCCCAGTTTCCAACCTCTGCTTTCTGTATCAGTCCTTCTGCACCACAGTCTCCATACTCTGCTGCTGTAACAGTCCTCTGAACCTCATTCTGCAACCTCTGCTCTCTGCAATAGTCCTACTGCACCGCAGTCTCCAAATTCTGCTCTCTGCAACACTCCATCTGCACCGCAGTCTCCAACATCTGCTCTCGAAACCATCCTTCTCCACCCTAGCCTCCAACCTCTGCTGTTTTAAACAGTCTTTCTGCACCCCAGTCTCCAAACTCTGCTTTCTGTGTCAGTCCTTCTGCACCCCAGTCTCCAACCTCTGCTCTCTGTAACAGTCCTTCTCCACTTCAGTCTCAGACCTCTGCTCTCTGCAACTCCCCTTTGGCACCCAAATCTCCAAATGCTACTCTCTGAAACTGTCTTTCTCCACCCCAGTCTCTAACCTCTGCTCTCTGAAACAGTTCTCACGCAACCCAATCTCCAACCTCTACTCTCTGAAATAGTCCTTCTGCACCCAAGTCTCCACCCTCTACTCTATGCAACAGTCCTTCTGAACCCCAGTCTCCAACATCTGCCCTCTACAACAGTCTTTCTGCACCCCAGTCTCCAATCTCTGCTTTTTGTATCAGTACTTGTGCACTCAAGTCTCTAACCACTGCTCTCTGTAACATTCCTTCTGCACCTCAGTCTCCAAATTCTGCTGTCAGCAACAGTTTTTCTCCACCCCAATCTCCAACGTCTGCTCTCTTCAACAGTTCTTCTGCACCCCAATCTTCAACCCCTACTCTCTGGAACAGTCTTTCTGCACCCAAGTCTCCAACCTCCTCTCTGCAACAGTGCTTCTGCACCCCAGTCTCCAACTTCTGATCTCTGAAACAGTCCTTCTTCACCCCAGTCTCAAACCTCTGCTCTCTGTAACAGTCTTTCTGTACAGCAGTTTCAAAACTATTCTCACTGTAACTGTTCTGCACACCAGTCTCCAACCCCTGCTTTCACTATCAGTCCTTCTGCACTCAAGTCTCCAACCTCTGCTCTCTTTACAGTTCTTCTGCACCTCAGTCTCCAAATTCTGCTCTCTGCAACAGTCCTTCTACAGCAAAGTCTCCAACCTCTGCACTCCTCAACAGTCCTTCTGCACGTCAGTCTCCAAACTCTGCTCTCTACAATGGTCTTTTTACACCTCAGCCTTCAACATCTACTCCCTGTAACAGTCCTTCTGCACCTCAGTCTCCAAACTCTGCTCTCTGTATGATCCTTCTGAAAAGAAGTCTCCAAACTCTGCTTTCTATAACAGTCCTTCTGCACCCCCAGTCTCCAAAGACTGCTCTCTGTAACAGGCCTTCTGCACACCAGTCTCCATCTTCTGCTCTCTGTAACAGGCCTTCTGCACCCAAGTCTCTGAACTGTTCTCTCTTTAACAGTCTTTCTGCACCCCAGTATCCAACCTCTGCTCTCTGTAACAGTTTTTCTGCACCTCAGTCTCCAAACTCTGCTCTCTGTAAGATTCTTCTGCACCCCAGTCTCCAAACTCTGCTCTCCGTAACAGTCCTTCTATACCGAAGTCTCCAACCTCTGCTCTCTGTAAAGGTCCTTCTGCACCCCAATTTCTGTACTACAGTCTCCAACCTCTGCTCTCTGTAACGGTATTTCTGCACCACAGTCTCTAAACTCTGCTTTCTGTATCAGTCCTTCTGCACACCGGTTTCTAATCTCTGGTCTCTGTAACATTCCTTCTGCACCTCAGACTCCAAACTCTGCTCCCTGCAACAGTACTTCTGCGCCCCAATCTCAAACCTCTGCTATCTGCAACACTCCTTCTGCACCTCAGTGTTCTAATTCTGCTCTCTGTAAGATCCTTCTGAAACCCAGTCTCCAACCTCTGCTTTCTGCAATGATCCATTTGTACCCGAGTCTTCAACCTCTGTTCTCTACAAAACTTATTCTGCACCCCAATCTCCATCCTGTGCTCTTTGTTACAGTCCTTCTGTACCGCAGTCTTCAACCTGTGTTCTCTGTAAGGGTTTTTCTGCACCCCAGTCTCCAACCTCTGCTTTCTGTATCAGTCATTCTGCCCCACATTCTCAAAACTCTGCTCTCTGTAACAGTTCTTCTGCATGACAGTCTGCAACCTCTGCTCTCTGCAATACTCCTTCTGCACCCCAGTCTCCAATCTCTGCTCTCTGCAAAATTCTTTCTGCACCCCAGTTACCAACATCTTCTCTCTGCAACAGTCCTTCTCCACCTCAGTCTCAAAACTCTGCTCTCTGTAACAGTCTTTCTACACCCAGGTCACCAAGGTCTGCTTTCTGTATCAGTCCTTCTAAACCCCAGTCTCCAACCTATGCTCTCTGTAACAATCCTTCTGCACCTCAGTCTCCAAACTCTCCTCTCTGCAGCAGTCCTTCTCCACCCCAGTCTCCAACCTCTGCTGTCAGCAACAATCCTTCTGGACGCCAATCCTCAACCTCTACTCTCTGCAACAGTCGTTCTACACCCCAGTCTGCAACCTCTGCTCTCTGTAACAGGCCTTCTGCACCTCAGTCTGAAAACTCTGCTCTATGCAACGATTCTTCTTCACATCAGACTCCAACCTCTGATCTCTGGAACAGTCCTTCTGTACCTCAGTCTCAAACCTCTGCTCTCTGTAAGATCTTTTTGCAACCCAGTCTTTAAACTCTGTTCTCTGTAACTGTCCTTTCACACCCCAGTCTCCAAGCCCTGCTCTGTAACAGGTCTTCTGCTCTCCAATTTCCAAACTCTGCTTTTTGTAAAAGGCCTTTTGACCCCAGTCTCCAACCTCTTTCCTCTTCAACAATCCTTCTGAACCCAAGTCTCCAATCTCTGCTCTCAGCAACAATCCTTCTGCACCCCAGTCTCCAACCTATGCTGTCTGTCAGATCCTTCTGCACACATGTCTTCAACCACTGCTCTCTGAAACAGTCCTTCTGTACCGCAGTCTCCAACATGTGGTATCTATAAGGATCCTTCTGCAAATCAGTCTCCAACCTGTGCTATCTGTAAAAGTCCTTCTGCATCACAGTATCCAATCACTGTTCTCTTTAACGATCCTTCTGCACCCCAGTATCCAACCTCTGCTCTCTGCAACGATCCTTCTGCACCCCAGTCTCAAAACTCTGTTCTCTAAAACAGTTATTCAGCACAGCAGTCTCCAATCTCTGCTCTCTGTAGCAGTCCTTTTGTACTTCACTCTCCAACCTTTGTTCTTTGTCAGGGTCCTTATTCACCACAGTATCCAAACTCAGCTTTCTGTATCCGTTTTTGTCCACCACAGTCTCCAAACTCTGCCCGCTGTAACAGTCCTTCTGCAACTCAGTTTGCAACCTCTGTTCTGTGCAACAGTCCTTCTACACCCCAGTTTCCATCCTCTGCTCTCTGCAACAGTCCTTTTGCACCGCAGACTTCAACATCTGCTCTCTGAAACAGTTCTTTTCCACCACAGTCTCCAAACTCTTCTCTTTGTCACAGTCCTTCTGTACTGCACTCTCCAACCTCTGCTCTCTGTAAGGGTCCTTCTGCACCCCAGTTTCCAAACTCTGCTTTCTGTATCAGTTCTTATGCACCCCAGTCTCCAACCTCTGCTCTCTGTATCAATCCTTCTGCACCTCAGTCTCCAAGTCTTCTCTCTGAAACGGTCCTTCTGCTCCTCAGTCTCCTACCTTTTCTTTCTGTAACAGTGCTTCTTGGCCTCAGTCTCCAAACTCTGCTCTCTGTAACATCCTTCTGCAACCTAGTCTCCAAACTCTGCTGTCTGTAACAGTCTTTCTGCACCCCAGTCTCCAACCTCTGCTCTCTGTAACAGGCCTTCTGCAGTCAAGTTTCCAACCTCTGCTCTCTGTAAGAGGTCTTCTGCACCCCAGTCTCCAACCTCTACTCTCTGCAACGAGCCTTCTGCACCCAAGTCTCTAACCTCTGCTCTCTACAACATTCCTTCTGCACCTCAGTCTCCAACCTCGCTCTCTGCAACGGTCCTTGTACACCCCAGTCTCCAACCTCTGCTCTCTGTAACAGTACTTCTGAACCGGAGTCTCCTACCTCTGCTCTCTGTAACAGTCCTTCTGCACCCCAGTCTCCAGCCTCTGTTCTCTGTAACAGTCCTTCTTAACCGGAGTCTCTTAACTCTACTCTCTGTAACGGTCCTTCTGCACCCCTGTTTCCAGCCTCTGTTCTCTGTAACAGTCCTTCTTAACCAGAGTCTCCTACCTCTACTCTCTGTAACGGTCCTTCTGCACCCCAGTCTCCAACATCTGCTTTCTCTATCAGTCCTTCAGTACCCCAGTCTTCAACCTCTGCTCTCTGCAACATTCCTTGTGCACCCAAGTCTCCAACCTTCACTCTCTGTATGATCCTTTTGCACACCAGTCTCCTACCTCTGCTCGATGAAACAGTCCTTCTGCAACCCAGTCTCCAAACTCTGCTCTCTGTAACAATAATTCTGCCCCTCAGTCTCCAACCACTTCTCTCTACAAAGGTCCTTCTGCACTCCAGTCTATAACCTCTGTTCTTTTTAACAGTCCTACTTCACCCCAGTCTCAAACCTCTGCACTCTGTAACAGTCCTTCTGCACCCCAGTCTCCAACCTCTGCTCTCTCTAACAGTACTTCTGCACCCCAGTCTCCAATCTCCGCTCTCTAAAACAGGCCTTCTTTGCCCCATTTTCTAACCTCTGCTCTCTGTAAGATTATTTCTGAACCCCAGTCTCCAATGACTACTCTCTGCAACAGTCCTTCTGCACTGAAGTCTCCAACATCTGCTCTATTCAACAGTCTTTCTATAACCCAGGCTTCAACTTCTGCTCTCTGCAACAGTCCTTCTACACCACATTATCCATACTTTGCTCACCCCAACAATCTTTCTGCACCCCAGTCTCCAAACTCTCTTCTCTATAACAGTTCTTCTGCACCCCAGTCTTTAAACTTTGCTCTCTTTAACAGTCCGTCTGTACCGCAGTCTCCAAACTTTGTTCTTTGTAAGGGTCTTTATGCACCCCAGTATCCAAACTCTGCTTTCTGTATCCGTCGTTTTCCACCCCAGTCCTCAAACTTTGCCCTCTGTAACAGTCCTTCTGCAACTCAGTCTCCAAACTCTGCTCTCTGCAACAGTCCTTCTATACCCCAGTCTCCATCCTCTGCTCTCTGGAACAGTCGTTTTGCACCCCAGACTCCAACATCTGCTCTCTGAAACAGTTTTTCTCCAGCCCAGTCTTCAACCTCTGCTCTCTGTAACAGTCCTTCGGTACTGCAGTCTCCAACCTCTGCTCTCTGTAAGGGTCCTTCTGCACCAGAGTCTCCAACCTCTGCTTTCTGTATCAGTTTTTCTGCACCACAGTCTCCAACCTCTTCTCTGTATCAATCCTTCTGCACCTCAGTCTCCAAGTCTCCTCTCTGCAACAGTCCTTCTGCACCTCAGTCTCCAAACTCTTCTATCTGCAAAAGTGCTTCTGCACCTCAGTCTCCAACCTCTGCTTTCTGTAACATTCTTCTGCAACCCGGTCTCCAAACTCTGCTCTCTCTAAAAGTCCTACTGCACCCCAGTCTCAAAACTCTGCGTTTTGTAACAGGCCTTCTTCAAACCATTCTCCACCTTCTGCTCTCTGTAAGAGTCCTTTTGCACCCCAGTCTCCAACCTCTGCTCTCTGCAACGATCCTTCTGAACCCCAGTCTCCAACTTTTACTCTCTGCAACAGTCCTTCTGCACCCAAGTCTCCAACTCTGCTCTCTGTAACAGTCCTTCTGCACGTCAGTCTCTAAACAATGCTCTCTGTAACAGTCCTTCTACACCTCAGTCTGAAACTTCTGGTCTCCACTATACTTCTGCACCCCAGTCTCCAACCACTGCTCTATGTAACAATCCACCTACACCTCAGTCTCCAAAATCTACTCTCTGTAAGTTACTTCAGCAAACCAGTCTCCAAACTCTGCTCTCTGTAACAGTCCTTCTGCACCCCAGTCCCCACCCTCTCCTCTCTTTAACAGGCCTTCTGCACGCCAGTCTCAAAACTCTGCTCTCTATAAGATGCCTTCTGAACCCCTGTATTTAATCTCGGCTCTCTGAAACTGTACTTCTGCAACCAAGTCTCCAAACTCTTCTTCTGTAACAGGACTTCCGCACCTAAGTCTCCAACATGTGCTCTCTGCAACAGTCCTTCTGCACCCCAGTCTCCAAACTCTGCTCTCTGTAACAATCCTTCTGCACCTCAGTCTGCAAACTCTTTTCTCTGCAACGGTCCTTCTGCACCTCAGTCTCCAACCTCTACTCTCTGTAACAGTACTTCTGCACTTCAGTCTCAAACCTCTGCTCTCTGTAGGATCCTTCGCAAACCCAGTCTCCAAACTCTGCTCTCAGTAACATTCCTTCTGCACACCAGTCTTCAATCTCTTCTCTCTGCAACCATCATTCTTAACCCAATCTCCAACCTCTGCTCTCAGCAACAGTCTGTCTACACCCCAGTCTCCAACATACGGTCTCTGCAACAGTCCTTCTGCACCACAGTCTGAAAACTCTTCTGTCTGCAACGAACCTCCCGCAACCCAGTCTCCTACTTATGCTGTAGGTTACAATCCTTCTGCACTTCAGTCTCCAAACTCTGCTCTTTGTAAGATCCATCTGAACCCGTCTCCAACATCTGCTCTCTGTAACAGTCCTTCTGCACTTCAGTCTCCAACCTCTTCTCTCTGCAACAGCCTTCTGCACCCCAGTCTGCGAACTCTGCTCTCTGCAACAATCTTGCTAAACCCCAGTCTCCAACGTCTGCTCTCTGCAACAGTCTTTCTGCACTCCAGTTTCCAAACTCTGCTCTCTCTAACATTCCTTCTCCACCCCAGTCTCCAACCTCTGCTTTCTGCAAGGGTCCTGTGGCACCCCAGTCTCCAAACTCTGTCCTCTTCAACAGTCCTTCTTCTTCCCAGTCTCCAATATCTGCTCTCTGTAACAGTCCTTCTGTACCGCATTCACCAAACTCTGCTCTCTGTAACGGTCCTTCTGCACCCCAGACTCCAACCTCTGCTTTCTGTATCAGTCCTTCTGAACCCCAGTCTCCAAACTCTGCTCTCTGTGTCTATCCTTCTTCACCTCAGTCTCCAAAATGTGCTTTCTGTAAAAGTCCTTCTGCAACCAATTCTCCAATCTCTGCTCTTCGTAACAGTCCTTCTATACCGAAGTCTCCAACCTCTGCTCTCTGTAAAGGTCCTTCTGCACCCCAATTTCCAACCTCTGCTTTCGGTAACACTACTTTTGCACGTCAGTCACAAAATTCAGCTCTCCGTAACAGTCCTTGTAATCCTCAATCTCCAACCTCTGCTCTCTGTAACAGTACTTCTGCACCTCAGTCTGAAACCTCTGCTCTCCACGATCCTTCTGCACCTTAGTCTCCAAACTCTGCTCTCTCTATGATCCTTAAGCAACCCAGTCTTCTAACTCAGCTCTTTGTTACAGTCCTTCTGCACCCCAGTCTCCAACCTCTTCTCTATGTAACAGGCCTTCCGCGTGCCAGTCTCCAAATCTGCTCTCTGTAGCAGGCCTTCTGCACCCAAGTCTCCAACCACTGCTCTCTGCAACGATCCTTCTGCACCCCAGTCTTTAACCTCTGCTGTCTGCAATGATCCTAGTGCACCCCAGTCTCCAAACTCTGATCTCTTCAACAGTCCTTCTTCACCCCAGACTCCAACCTCTTCTCTCTGTAACAGGCCTTCTGCACGCCAGTCTCCAAATTTGCTCTCTGTAGCAGGCCTTCTTCAACCAAGCCTCCAACCTCTGCTCTCTGAAACGATCCTTCTGTACCCCAGTCTTTAACCTCTGCTCTCTGCAATGATCCTACTGCACCCCAGTCTCCAACCTCTGATCTCTACAACAGTCTTTCTGCACCTCAGTCTGCAACCTCTGCTCTCCGCAACAGTTCTTCTGCACCCCAGTCTCCAAACTCTGCTCTCTGCAACATTCCTCTGGCACCCTAGTTACCAACATCTCCTCTCTTTTACAATCCTTCTGCAAACCAGTCTCTAACATCTGCTCTCTGTAACAGTCCTCCTGTACTGCAGAATCCAACCTCTGCTCTCTGTAACGGTCTTTCTGCACCCCAGACTGCAATCTCTGCTTTCTGTGTCAGTCCTTCTGCACCCCAGTCTCCAACCTCTGCTCTCTATAACAGTCCTTCTGCACCTCAGTCTCCAACCTCTGCTCTCTGCAACAGTCCTTATGCACCACAGACTCCAAAATACGCTATCTGCAACAGTTCGTCTGCACCCCAGTCTCCAAACTCTTCTCTCTGTAAGATCCATTTGAACCCCAGTCTCCAACCTCTGCTGTCTTTAACAGTCCTTCTGCACACCAGTCTTCAAATTCTGCTCTCTGTACCTGTCTTTCCACACCTCAGTCTGCAAACTCTGCTCTCTGTAACAGTCCATCTGCACCTCAGTCTCTAAAATCTGCTCTCTGTAACACTCCTTCTACATCCCAGTCTCCAACCTCTGCTCTTTGTAACAGTCCTTCTGCACTCCAGTCCCAACATCTGCTCTCTGCCACAGTCCTTCTTCACCCCAGTCTGCAAACAATGCTCTCAGCAAAGATCCTTCTGGACCCCAGTCTCCAACGTCAGCTCTCTGCAACAGTCCTTCTGCACCACAGTCTCCAACCTCTGATCACTGTAAGATCTTTCTGCACTCCAGTTTCAAAAATCTTCTCTCTCTAACACTCCTTCTCCACTGCAGTTTCAAACCTCTGTTTCTGCGAGGGTCCTGCGGCACCCCAGTCTTAAAACTCTTTTGTCTGTAACAGTCCCTCTGCTCCCCAGTCTCCAACATCTGCTATCTGTAACAGTCCTTCTGTATCACAGTATCCTTCCTCTACTCTCTGTAATGGTCCTTCTGCAACCCATTCTCTTACCTCTGCTTTTTGAATCAGTTTTTCTTAACCCCAGTCTCCAATCTTTGCTCTCTGTATCTCTCTGTCTGCACCTCAGTCTCCATCCTGTGATTTCTGTAATAGTCATTCTGCACCCCAGTCTTCAACTTCTGTCCTCTGTAACAGTTCTTCTGCACCCTAGTCGCAAACCTATGTTCTCTGCAACAGTCCTTCTGCATCCCAGTCTCCAAACTCTGCTCTCTGCAACAGTCCTTCTGCACCATAGTTACCAACATCTACTCTCTGAAACAGTCTTTCTGCACCCCAGTCTCCAAACTCTACTCTCTGTAACAATCCTCCTGTAATGCAGTCTCCACCTCTGCTCTCTGAAATGGTTTTTTCTCCACCCAAGACTCCAAATTCTGCTTTCTGTATCAGTCCTTCTGCACCCCAGTCTCGAAACTCTGCTCTCTGTAAGAGTCATTCTGGACCTCAGTCTCCAACCTCTGCTCTCAGCAACAGTCCTTCTGCAACACAGTCTACAACCTCTGCTCCCTGCAAAAGTACTTCTGCACCCCAGTCTTCATCCTCTGCTCTCTGTAACAATCCTTCTGCACCTCAGTCTCCAAACTCTGTTCTCTGCAACGGTCCTTATTCACCTCAGTCTACAACTTCTACTCTCTTTAACGCTCCTTCTGCATCTCATTCTCCAACCTCTGCTCTCTGTAGGATCCTTCTCCAACCCAGTCTCCAAACTCTGCTCTCTGGAACAGTCCTATTGCACACAAGTCTCCAAACTCTGCTCTCTGCAATGATCCTTCTTCACCCCAGTCTCCAACCTCTGCTTTCTGCATCAGTCATTCTGCACCCCAGTCTCCAACATCTGCTCTATAAAACAGTCCTTCTGAAACTCAGTCTGAAAACTCTTCTCTCTCCATTGATCCTTCTGCACCTCAGCCTCCTACGTCTGCTCTCTGTAAGACCCTTCTGCAACCCAGTCTCCAACCTCTGCTCTCTGTAACAGAAATTCTGAAACTCAGTCTCAAAACTATGCTCTTTGTAACAGTCCTTCTGCACCCCAGATTCCAACCTCCACTCTCGGCAACAGACCTTCTATACACCGGTCTCCAACCTCTGCTCTCTTTAACAATCCTTCTGCACCCCAATCTTCTGCTACTGCTCTCTTTAATATTCCTTCTGTACCTCAGTCTTCAACATTTGCTCTCTGCAAAGGTTTTTCTGCACACCTGTATTCAACCTCTACTCTCTGCAACAGTCCTTCTGCACCCCAGTCTCCAAACTCTGCTCTCTGCAACAATTCTTCTCCATCCCAGTCTCCAACCTCTGCTCTCTGCAACAGTCTTTCTGCACCCAAGTCTCTAAACTCTGCTCTCTTTAACAGTCCTTCTGCAACCTAGTGTCCAACATCTGCTCTCTGTAAGAGTCCTTCTGAACCCCAGTCTCAACACTCTGCTTTCTGTATCAGTCCTTCTTCACCCTAGTCTCCAACCTATGCTCTCTGCAACAGTCTTTCTGCACCCTAGTTAGCAACATCTGATCTCTGCAACAGTCTTTCTGCACCCCAGACTCCAACCACTGCTCTCTGTAAAAGACATTCTGTACTGCAGTCCAAACTCTGCTCTCTGTAACCTTCTTTCTTCACCAAAAACTCCAATCTCTGCTTTCTTTATCAGTCCTTCTGCACCCCAGCCTTTAACCTCTGCTCACTGCAATGATCCTACTGCACCACAGTCTCCAAACTCTGATCTCTACAACAGTCCTTCTGCACCTCAGTCTCCAACCTCTGCTCTCCACAACAGTTCTTCTGCACCCCAGTCTCCAAACTCTGCTCTCTGCAACATTCCTATGGCACCCTACTTACCAACATCTGCTCTCTTTTACAGTCCTTCTGCACCTCAGTCTCCAAACTCTGCTCTCTGTTACAGTCCTCCTGTACTACAGAATCCAACCTCTGCTCTCTGTAACAGTCTTTCTGAACCCCAGACTCCAATCTCTGCTTTCTGTGTCAGTCCTTCTGCACCCCAGTCTCCAAAATCTGCTCTCTATAACAGTCCTTCTGCACCTCAGTCTCCAACCTCTGCTCTCTGCAACAGTCCTTCTGCACCACAGACTCCAAAATACGCTATCTGCAACAGTCCTTCTGCACCCCAGTCTCCAACCTCTGCTCTCTGTAACAATCCTTCTGCACCTCAGTCTCCAAACTCTGTACTCCTCAAGGTTACTTCTGCACCTCAGTCTCCAACATCTACTCTCTGTAACAGTCTTTCTGCACCTCAATCTTCAACCTCGGTAGGATCATTCTCCAACCCAGTCTCCAAACTCTGCTCTCTGTAATTGTCCTTCTGCACACCAGTCTCCAACCTCTGCTCTCTGCACCGATCCTTCTTCACCCCAGTCTCCTACCTCTGCTCTCTGCAACAGTCTTTCTGCACACCAATCTCCAACATCTTTTCTCCGCAAGAGTCCTTCTGCAAGTCAGTCTGAAAACTCTGTTCTCTGCAACGACCCTTCTGCACCTCAGTCTTCTACATCTGGTCTCTGTAAGACCCTACTACAACCCAGTCTCCAAACTCTGCTCTCTATAACAGTCCTTCTACAGAATAGTTTCCAACCTCTGCTCTCTGTACCAGGAATTTTTCAACCCAGTCTCGAAACTCTGCTCTCTGTAACAGGCCTTCAGAACCCCTGTCTCTAACCTCTTCTCTCTGCAATGATTTTTCTCCAACCCAGTCTCCAACCTCTGCTCTTGGCAACATTCTTTCTGCACCATAGTAACCAATCTCTGCTCTCTGTAAGATCTTTATGCACTCCAGTCTCGAACCTCTGCTCTCTGTAACAATCCTTCTGCACCCCAGTCTTCAACATCTGCTCTCTGCAACAGTTCTTCTGCACTTCAGTCTGAAAACTCTGCTCTCTTCAAGGACCCTTCTGCACCCCAGTCTCTGAAATCTGCTCTCTGCAATATGCCTTTTTCACCCCATCTCCAACCTCTGCTCTCTGTAACCGTCCTTCTGTATTTCTGTCTTCAACCTCTTATCTCTATAACGATCCTTCTGCACCCCAGTCTCCAAAGTCTGCTTTCTGTATCAGTCCTTCTGCACCTGGTCTCTAAACTATGCTCTCTGTAACAGTCCTTCTGCACCTCAGACTCCAATCTCTGCTCTCTGCAACAGTGCTACTGCGGCCCAATCTCCAACCTCTGCTCTCTGAAACAGTCCTTCTGCACCTCAGTGTTCAAACTCTCCTCTTTGTATGTTACTTCTGAAATCCAGTCTCCAACCACTGCTATATGCAATGGTTCTTCTGCACCCCAGTCTCCAACCTCTGTTCTATACAACAGTTATTCTGCACCCCAGTCTCTAAGATCTGCTCTCTGCCACAGTCCTTCTCCACCTCAGTCTCAAACTTTTCTCTCTGCAACAGTCCTTCTGCACCACAGTCACCAAGCTTTTCTTTCTGTATTAGTCTTTCTGAACCCCAGTCACCAACCTCTGCTCTCTATAACAGTCCTTCTGCACCTCAGTCGCTATAACAGTCCTTCTGCACCTCAGTCTCCAAACTCTGCTATCTGTAACAGTCCTTCTGTTCCTCAGTCTCCCAACTCTGCTCTCTGTAAGATCCTATTGCAACCCAGTCTTTAAACTCTGCTCTCTGTAACTGTCCTTCTATACCTTAGTCTCCAAGCACTGCTCTCTGTAATGGGACTTCTGCACCCCAATCTCCAACCTCTGCTCTCTGTAATATCCACCTGCAATCCAGTATTAAACCTCTGCTCTCCATAACAGTCCCTCTGCACACCAGTCTCCAAACTCTGCTCTCTGTAACAGGCCTTCTGCAACCCAGTCTCCAAACTCTGTTATCTGTATAAGTCTTTCTTTATTCCAGTCTCCAACCTCTGCTCTCTGCAACAATTTTTCTGCACCCCAGTCTCCAAAGTATGCTCCCTGTAAGATCTTTCTGCACACGTGTCTCCAACCTCTGCTCTCTGTAACACTCCTCTGCATACCAGTCTCCAACTTCTGCTCTCTGTAAGGGTCTTTCTGCACCTCAGTCTCCAACTTCTGCTCTCTGCAACACTCCTTCTGCACCCCATTATCCTATCTGTGCTCTCTGCAACAGTTTTTCTGCACCTCAGTCTTTAACCTGTGCTGTGTTAAAGTCCTTCTGCACCCCAGTCTCCAACCTGTGCTCTCAGTAAAAGTCCTTCTGCACCACAGTCTTCAACCTCTGCTCTCTCTAACCATCCTTCTGAACCTAAGTCTCCAAATTCTGCTCTCTGCAACGATCCTTCTGCACCACAGTCTCCAAAGTCTGCTCTTTGTAACAGTCCTTCTGTACCCCAGTCTTCAAACTCTGCTTTCTGTAACCGTCATCTGCATCTCAGTCTCCATCCTCTGCTCTAAACAACAGTTCTTCTTCACCCAAGTCTCCAACATCTGTTCTCTGAAAAAGTCCTTCTAAACCCTAGTCTCCAACCTCTGCTCTGTGTAACAGTCCTTGTAAAGCCCAGTCTCCATACTCTGCTCGACCCAAGGATCCTTCTGCACCCCAGTCTCCATCCTCTTCTATCTGCAACTGTCCTTTTGCAGCCCATTCTCCAGCACCTGCTCTCTGCAACAGTCCTTCTCCACCCCAGTCTCCAACCTCTGCTCTCTGTAACAGTCGTTCTGGACCCCCATCTCCAAACTCTACTCTCTGTAACAGTCTTTCTAAACCCCAGTCTAAAACCTCTACTCTCTGCAAAATTTTTTCTGCACCCCAGTCTCCAACCTCTTTTCTCTGTAACTATCCTTTTGCACCTCAGTCTCCAAACTCTGCTCTATGCAAGGGTCCTTCTGCACCTCAGTCTCCAACCTCTACTCTCAGAAACAGTGCTTTTGAACCTCAGTCTCCAAACTCTGCTCTTTGTAAGATCCTTCTGCACTCCAGTCTCCAACCTCTGCTCTCTGTATCAGTCCATCTGCACCCCAGTCTCCAACCTCTGCTCTTTGCAACTATCCTTCTGCACCCCAGTCTCAAAACGCTGCTCTCTGAAACAATCCTTGTGCAACCCAGTCTCCAACATCTGCTCTCTGCAACAGTTCTTCTTTACCTTAGTCTGAAAAATCTGCTCTCTGCAACAATCCCTCTGCACCCCAGTCTCTAACCTTTGCTCTCTGTAACAGTCTTTCTGTACCTCTGTCTCCTACCTCTGATCTCTGTAAGACCCTTCTGAAAACAAGTCTGCAAACTCTGCTCTCTGTAACAGTCCTTCTGCACCCCAGTCTCCAAACTCTGCTCCCTGTACCAGGCCTTCTTCATCCCAGTCTCCAACATCTTCTCTCTCTAAGAGGCCTTCTGCACCCCAGTCTCCAACCTCTACTCTCTGCAACGATCCAACTGCACCCCAGTCTCCTACCTCTGCTCTCTAAAACAGTCCTTCTGCACCCCAGTCGCCTAACTCTGCTCTCTGTAAGATCCTTCTGCACCCCAGTCTTCAACACCTGCTCGCTGTAACAGTCCTTCTGGAACCTAGTCTCCAAACTCTGCTCTCTGCAACTTTCCTTCTACACCCAGTATTAAAAATATGCTCTCTGTAAAAGTCTGTCTGCACGCTCGTCTCCAACCTCTGCTCTCTGTAATGATCCTTCTGCACCCCAGTCTCAAACATTCGCTCTCGGTAACAGTCCTTCTGCTCCGCTGTCTCCAAACTCTTTTCTCTGTAAGATCCTTCTGAAACCCAGTCTACAAAGTCTGCTATCTGTAATTGTCTTCTGCACCCCAGTCTTTAAACTCTGCTCTCTGCAACAGTCCATCTGCACCTCAGTCTCCAAACTCTGCTTTCTGCAACAGTCCTTCTGCACCCAAGTCTCCAACCTCTGCTCTCTGCAACATTCCTTCTGCACCCAGTCTCCAAACTGTGCTCTCTGTAAAAGTCTTTCTGCACCTCAGTCTCCAAACTCTCCTTCTTGTAATGATCCTTCTGCACTCCAGTCTTGAACCTCTGCTCTCTGCAACCACCCTTCTGCCCTTGAGTCTCCAACCTCTGCTCTCTGCAATGATCCTTTTGCACCCCAGTCTCAAACCTCATCTCGCTGCAACAGTCCTTGTGAACCCCAGTCTCCAACATATGCTTTTTGCAACAGTTCTTCTGTACCTCAGTCTGAAAACTTCGCTCTCTGTAATACTCCATTTGCAACCCAGTCTCTAACCTCTGCTCTCTGTAACAGTCCTTCTGTAACTCAATCTCCAATCTCTGCTCTATGCAACAGTCCTTCTACACCCCAGTCTTCATACTCTGATCGCCCCAACTATCCTTCTGCACCTCTGTCTCCAAAGTCTGTTCTCTACTCAGTTCTTCTGAACCCCAGTCTCCAAACTCTGCTCTCTGTAAAAGTCCTTCTGTACCGCAGTCTCTGACCTCTGTTCTCTGTAAGGGTCTTTATGCACCCCAGTATCCAAACTCTTCTTTCTGTATCAGTCGTTTTGAACCACAGTCTCCAAACTCTGCCCTCTGTAACCGTCCTTCTACAACTCAGTCTGCAAACTCTGCTCTTTGCAAAAGTCCTTCTGTAACCTAGTCTCCAACATCTGCTCTCTGCAACAGTCATTCTCCACCCTAGTCTCCAAACTTTACTCTCTGTAACAGTCCTTCTGTACTGCATTCTCAAACCTCTGCTTTCTGTAAGGGTACTTCTGCACCCGAGTCTCCAACCTCTGCTTTCTGTGTCAGTCTTTCTGCACCCCAGTCTCAAACCTCTGCTATGTGTAACTGTCCTGCACTGTAGTCACCAACCTCTGCTCTCTGCTACAGTCATTCTGGACCCCAATCTCCAACCTCTACTCTCTGCAACAGTCCTTATACATCCCAGTCTAAAACCTCTGCTCTCTGCAACAATCCTTCTGAACCCCAGTCTCCAACCTCTGATCTCTGTAACAATCCTTATGCACCTCATTCTCCAACCTCTGCTCTCTGCAACGGTCCTTCTGCACCTCAGTCTCCAACCTCTACTCTCTGTAACAGTGCTTCTACGCCTCAGTCTCCATCCTCTGCTCTCTTTAAGATCCTTCTGCAACCCAGTCTCCAGTCTCTGCTCTCTGTAGCAGTCCTTCATCACCCCAGGCTCCAAATTCTGCTCTCTGTAACAGGCCTTCTGCACCCCAGTCTCCAACCTCTGCTCTCTGTATCAGTCCATCTGCACCCTAGTCTCCAACGTCTGCTCTCTGCAACGATCCTTCTGCACCCCAGTCTCTTACCTCTGTTCTCTGCAACAGTCTTTGTGCAACCCAGTCCACAACATCTGCTCTCTGCAACAGTTTTTCTTTACCTCAGTCTGAAAACTCTGCTCTCTGCAATAATCATTCTGCACTCCAGTCTTCAACATCTGCTCTCTGTAACAGTTTTTCTGCACCTCAGTCTCCTACCTCTGCTTTCAGCAGCAGTCCTTCTGCACCCCAGTCTCCAACCTCTGCTCTCTGCAAAATTCCTTCTGCTCCCCAGTATCAAACCTGTTCTCTCTGTAAAAGTCCGTCTGCACCCCAGTCTCCAACCTCTTCTTTTTGAAACGATCCTTCTGCACCTCAGTCTCAAATCTCCACTCTATGTAACAGTCCTTCTGCACCTCAGTCTCCAAACTCTTTTCTCTCTGAGATATTTCTGAAATTCAGTCTGTAAAGTCTGCCCTCTGAACCAGTCCTTCTGCACCCCAGTCTTTAATCTTCTCTCTGCAACAGTCCTTCTGCACCTCAGTCTCCAAACTTTGCTTTCTGCAACAGTCCTTCTGCACCCAAGTCTCCAAACTCTGCTCTTTGCAAAAGTCCTTCTGCACCCCAGACTCTATACTCTGCTCTCTGCAACAGTCATTTTGCACCCCAGTCTCCAACATCTGCTCTCTGCAACAGTCCTTCTTCACCCAAGTCTCCAACCTCTGCTCTCTGCAACATTCCTTCTACACCCCAGTCTTCAAACTCTGTTCTGTGTAAAAGTCCTTCTGCATCGCAGTCTCCAACCTCTGCTCTTTGTAACAATTCTTCTGCAACCCAGTCTCCAACCTCTACTCTCTGTAACAGTCCTTCTGCCTCATATACTCCAACCTCTGCTCTCTGTTACAGTCTTTATATACCGCAGTCTCCAAACTCTGCTCTCTATAACGCTCATTCTGTACCCCAATTTCCAAACTCTGCTTTCTGTAACAGTCCTTCTGCACCTCAGTCTGTCACCTCTGCTCTCTGCACTATCCTTCTGCACACGAGTCTCCAATCACTGCTCTCTATAACATTCGTCCTGCACCACAGTCACCAACCATTGCTTTCTGTAAGATCCTACTGAAACCCAGCCTCAAATATCTGCTCTCTATAACAGTCTTTCTGCAACCCAGTCTCCAACCTCTACTCTCTGTAGCAGGGCTTTTGCACCCCAGTCTCCAAACTCTGCCCTCTGAAACAATCCTTCTTCACGCCAGTCTGCAATCTCTGCTCTTTGTTAAGGTCCTTCTGCACCCCAGTCTCACACCTCTGTTTTCTGTATCATAATTCTTCACCCCAGTCTCAAACGTCTGCTCTGTGTAACAGACCTTCTGCATCTTAGTCTCCAACGTCTGCTCTCTGCAACAGTCCTTCTGCAACCCAGTCTCCAACCTCTGCTTTCTGCAACATTCCTTCTGCACCGTAGTCTCCAACCTGTGCTCTCTGTAACAGTCCTTCTGCACCGCAGTCTCCCACCTCTTCTCTCTGTAAAGATCCTTCTGCAGCCCAGTCTCCATCAGTGCACACTTCAAGGATATTTCTGCAAATCAGTCTCCAACTTCTGCTCTCTTCAACAATCTTTCTGCACCCGAGTCTCAAATCTCTGCTCTCTGTAACTGTTTTTATGCACTTAAGACTCCAACCTCTGCTCTCTGCAAACGTCCTTCTGCACCCTTGTCTCCAACCTCTGCTCTCTGCAACGATCCTTATGCACCACAGTCTCGAACATCTGCTCTCTGCAACTGTCTTTCTGCACCCCAGTCTCCAAAGTCTCCTCTCCTTAACACTTTTAATGCACCGCAGTCTCCAACCTCTGTTCTCAGTAAGGTCGTTCTGCACTCCAGTTTCCAAACTCTGCTCTCTGTAACATTTTTTCTCCAACTCAGTCTAAAACCTCTGCTTCCTTCAATGGTCCTGCTGCAACCCAGTCTCCAACATCTTTTCTCTGCAACAGTCTTTCTACTCGCAAGTATCAAACCTCTGCTCTCTGTGACAGTCTTTCTGTACCGCAGTCTCCAACCTCTGCTCTCTGTAACGGTCCTTCTGCACCGAAGTCTCAAACCTCTGCTTTCTGTATAAGTTTTTCTAAACGATGGTTTCCAAACTCTGCTCTCTGTAACAGTTCTTTTGCAACTCTGTCTCAAACATCTGAACTCTGACACTTACTTCTGCACCCCATTCTCTAACCTCTGCTCTCTGTAAAAGTTCTTCTTCACCCAATTCTCTAAACCCTGCTCTATGCAACAGTCCTTCTGTTCCAGAGTCTCCAACCTCTGCTCTCTGTAACGGACCTTCTGCACCCCAGTCTCAACCTCTGGGTTCTGTATCAGTAATTCTGCACGCTACTCACAAAACTTTTCTCTCTGTAACATTCTATCTGCACCTCAGTCTTCAAACCCTGAATCTGCGAAAGTTCTTCTGCATCCCAGTCTCCTAACTCTTCTCCCTGCAACAGTTTTTCTGAACCCCAGTCTCCAATCTGCACTCTGAAACAGTTCTTCTATAAACCATTCTCCAACCTCTGCTCTCTGTAACAGTCCTCGTGTATTGCAGTCTCTGAACTCTGCTATCTGCAACGGTCCTTCTTCACCCCAGTCTCCAAACTCTGCTTTCTGTATCAGTTCTTCTGAACCCCAGTCTCCGAACTCTGCTCTCTGTAACAGTCCTTATGCACCTCAGTCTCCAAATTTTGCTCTCTGCAACAGTCCTTCTGCACCCAAGTCTCCAACACCTGCTCCCTGCAATAGTCCTTCTTCACCCCATTCTCCAACTTCTGCTATCTGAAAACAGTCCTTCTGCACCCCAGTCTCCAAACTCTGCTCTATGTAACAATCCTTCTGCACCTCTGTCTCCACCTCTGCTCTCTGCAATATTTTTTCTGCACGTCAGTCTCCAACATCTACTCTCTGTAACAGTCCTTCTGCACCTCAGTCTCCAACCTCTGCTCTCTGTATGATCTTTCTGCAACCCAGTCTTCAAACTCTGCCCTCTGTAACAGTCGTTCTGCATCCCTTCACCAAACTCTGCTCTCTGTAACAGCCCTTCTGCACCGCAGTCTCCAACCTCTGTTCTCTGTAACAGTCCTTCTGCACCCCAGGCTAAAACCTCTGCTTTCTACAAAGATTCTTCTGCAACCCAGTCTCCAACCTCTGTAATCTCCAACAGTCCTTCTAAACCTCAGTCTAAAAACTCGGTTCTCTGCAATGATTTTTCTGCACCCCAGTCTCTAAACTCTGCTCCCTGTAACAGTCCTGTTCCACCTCAGTCTTCAACCTCTGCTCTCTGTAACAGTCCTTCTGCAACCCTGTCTCCAAACTGTGCTCTCTGTAACATTACTTCTCTACCCGTCTCCAACCTCTGCTCTCTGCAAAGGTCCTTCTGCACGACAGTCTCCAACCTCTGTTCTCGGCAACAGTCCTTCTGCACCCCAGTCTACAAACTCTGCTTTATGTAAGATCTTTCTGAAACCCAGTCTCCAAACTCTGCTCTCTGTAACAGTCCTTCTGCACCCCAGTCTCAAACCCCTGCTAGGTGCAAAAGTTTGTCTGATCCGCAGTCTCCATCCTCTGCTATCTGAAAGATTTTTCTGCACCCAAATCTTCAACCTCTGCTCTGTGCAACAGTTCGTCTGTACCCGACTCTCCAAACTCTGCTCTCTATATGATACTTCTGCACCCCATCTCAAAACTCTGATCTCTGTAACAGTTCTTCTTCACCCCCGTTTCCAACCTCTGCTTCCTTCAACATTCTGCACCCAAGTCTCCAACTTCTGCTCTCTGAAACACTTCTTCTGCACCCCAGTCTTTAAAATATACTCTCTGAAACAGTCCTTCTGCATCCCATTCTCCAACCTCTGCTCAGTGCAAGAGTCCTTCTGTACCCTGGTCTCCAACCTCTGCTCTTTGTAACAGACCTTATGTACTGCAGTCTCCAAACTGTGCTGTCTGTAAGGTTCATTCTGGACCCAAGTCTCCAAACTCTGCTTTCTGTATCAGTCCTTCTGCACTCCAGTCTCCAAACTCTGCTCTCTGTAACAGTCCTTCTGCATATCAGTCTCCAAAATCTGCTCTCTATAAAAGTCGTTCTGCACCCCAGTCTCCAAACTGTGCTCTCCGCAACAGTTCATCTACACTCAAGTCTTCAAACTCTGCTCTGTGTAACAGTCCTTCTGCAAACCAGTTTCCAATCTCTGCTCTCTGCAATGATCCTTCTGCATCCCAGTCTCCAACATCTGCTCTCTGCAACCGTCCTTCTGCACCCAAGTCTCCAACCTGTGCTCTCTGCAATGATCCTTCTGCACAACAGTCTCCAACCTCTACTCTCTGCAATAATCCTACTGCACCCCAGTGGCCAACATCTGCTATCTGTAACAATGCTTCTGCAGCGTAGTCTCCAAACTCTGCTCTACGTAATATTCTTCTGCAACCCAGTCTCCAAACTCTCCTCTTTGTAACAGCCCTTCTGTACCAGGTCTCCAAACTCTACTCTCTGTAACAGGCCTTCTGCATCCCAGTCTCCAAACTCTGCTCTCTGTATCAGTCCTTCTTCACCCCAGTCTCCAAACTCTGCTCTCTTTAACATTCTTTCTGCATCTCAGTCTCCTACCACTGCTCTCTGCAACAGTTCTTCTGCACACAAGTCTCCAACATCTGCACTCGGAAACAGTTCTTCTCCACTCCAGTCTCCAACCTCTGCTCTCTGAAAAAGTCCTCCGGTATTGCAGTCTCCAAACTCTATTGTTTGTAATGGTCCTTCTAAACCTAAGTTTCCAACCTCTGCTTTCTGTATCAGTCCTTCTGCACCCCAGTCTCCAACCTCTGCTATCTGCAACAGTCTTTCTCCACCACAGACTCCAAATTCTACTCTCTGCAAAAGTCCTTCTGCACCCAAGTCTCAAACACCTGCTCCCTGCAACAGTCCTTCTGCACCACAGTCTCCAAACTCTGGTCACTTTAACAGTCCTTCTGAACCTCCGTCTCCAAATTCTGCTCTCTGCAACAGTCCTTCTGCACCCAAGACTCCAACCTCTGCTCTCTGCAACAGTCCTTCTACACACCAGTCTTCAACCTCTGCTCTGTGTAACAGTCGTTGTGAACCCCAGTCTCCAAACTCTGCTCTTTGTAACAGTCCTTCTGCACCATATTCTCCAAACTCTACTCTCTGTTACAGTCTTTGTATACCGCAGTCTCCAACCTCTGCTCTCTGTAACGGTCGCTCTGCACCCTAATTTCTAACCTCTGCTTTCTGTAACAATCCTTCTGTACCTCAGTCACCAAACTCTGCTCTCTGTAACAATTCTTCTGCACCTCAGTTTCCAACCTCTGCTCTCTGTAACAGTCCTTCTGCACCTCAGTCTTAAACCTCTGCTCTCTGCACGATCCTTCTGCACCCCAGTCTCCAACCACTGCTCTCTGTAAATGTCGTCCTGCACCTCAGTCACCAACCTCTTCTCTCTGTAAGATCCTTCTGCAACCCAGCCTCAAAACTCTGCTCTCTATAACAGTCCTTCTGCAACCCAGCCTCAAAACTCTGCTCTCTATAACAGTCCTTCTGCAACCCAGTCTCCAACCTCTGCTCTCTTTAGCAGGCCTTTCACCCCAGTCTCCAAACTCTGCTCTCTGAAACAGTTCTTCTGCACGATAGTCTCCAACCTCTGCTGTCTGTAACGGTTCTTCTGCACCGCAGTATTCAACCTCAGCTTTCTGTATCATAATTCTTCACCCCAGTTTCCAACGTCTTCTCTGTGTAACAGTCCTTCTGCATCTCAGTCTCCAAACTCTGCTCTCTGCAACAGTATTTCTGCTCCCCAGTCTCCAACCTTTGCTTTCAGGCAACATTCCTTCTACACCCTCGTATCCAACCTGTTCTCCCTGTAACAGTCCTTCTGCACTCAAGTCTCCCAAATCTGCTCTCTTTAATGATCCTGCTGCACCCCAGTCTCCAACGTCTTCTCTCTTTAACACTCCTTCTACACCCCAGTCTCAAACCTCTGCTCTTTGTAAGGCCCTTCTGCACCCCAGTTTCTAAACTCTGCTCTCTTAACATTCCTCCTCCAACCCAGTCTCCAACCTCTGCTTTCTTCAATGGTCCTGCTGAAACCCAGTCTCCAAACTCTGTTCTCTAAAACAGTCCTTCTGCTCCCCTATTTCTAATCTCTACTCTCTGTAACAGTTCTTCTGTGCCGCAGTCTCCAACTTCTGCACTCTGTAATGGTCTTTCTGCACCCTAGTCTCCAACCTCTGCTTTCTATGTCAGTCCTTCTGCACCACAGTCTCCTTACTCTTCTCTCTGTTACAGTCCTTCTGCACTTCAGTCTCCAAACAATGCTTTCTGTAAGATCCTTCTGCAACCAAGTCTCCAAACTCTGCTCTCCATAACAGTCCTTCTGCACACCAGTCTCTAACCTCTGCTCACTGCAATGATCCTTCCTCACCCCAGTCTCAAATATCTGCTCTCTGCAACAGTCATTCTGCACCCAGTCTCCAAAATCAGCTCTCTGCAACAGTCCTTCTGCACCCCAGTCTGAAATCTCTGTTCTCTGCAACGACCTCCCTGCACCCCAGTCTCCTTCCTCTGCTTTCTGTAACAGTCCTTCTGAACCTCAGTCTCCTACCACTGCTCACTGTAAGATCCTTCTGCATCAAAGTCTCCAAACTACGCTCTCTGTAACAGTCGTTCTGCACAACAGTCTCCAACCTCTGCTCTCTGTAACAGGACTTCTGCAACAATGTCTCCAACCTCTGCTCTCTGTAACATGCCTTCTGCACCCCAGTCTTCAACCTCTGCTCTCTGCAACAGTCTTTCTAAACTCAGTCTCCAAACTCTGCTCTCTGCAACAGTCCTTCTGCACCCCAGTCTTCAACTTCTGTTCTCTGGAACAATCGTTCTGCACCTCAGTTCCCAAACTCTGACCTCTGCAATGGTCCTTCAGCACCTTAGTCTAACCTCTGCTGTTTGCAACCATCATTTTGCACCCCTGTTTCCAACCTCTGCTCTCTGCAAAAGTCTTTCTCAACCCCAATGTTCAACATATGCTCTCTGCAACAGTCCTTCTGCACCTCAGTCTGAAAACTTTGCTCTCTGCAATGATCGTTTTGCACCCCAGTCTCCAAACTCTGCTTTCTGTAACAGTCCTTCTGCACTTTAGTCTCCAACTTCTGCTCTCTGCAACAGTTCTTCTGCACCCTAGTCTTTAACATCTACTCTCTGAAACAGTCCTTCTACACCCCTGTCCAAATGCAGAAGTATGAGACGTGAACTATTGCTCACCCTGTAAAAAATCAACTCAAAATGCATTAAAGACCCAGGAACTAGACCAGAAATTATGCAGTTTTTAGAAAAAAACAAAGTCAATACTCCAACCTGCAGGCAGAGGCAATGACTTTCTCAATAGGATGCCAAAGCTCAGGAGATAACACCAAAAGTTAGCTAATAGGATGGCATCAAATTAAGAACGTTCTGCACAGCAAAGGAGACAATTAGAATATGAAGATAGAACCTACGGAAAGGGACAAAATCTTTATGAAGGGCTCTTCTAAAAGAGGATGAATATTCAGAATATTAATAAATAACTCAAAAAACTAAACATCAAACGCACAATTATTAAACAACCCAATTATCAAATAACCCAATTACCAAATGGGAAACTAAATGAACTAAACAGACACGTCTTAGAAGAAAATATGTGAGTGGACAACAAATATATGAAAATACTTGCAAGTCAAGACTACCCTGATATTTCATCTCACTTCAGTGACAAGGCAACCACCAAGAATACAAACAGAAATGAGTGTGACAAGGAGAGAATTGGAGAGAAAGGAGCACTCTCACCCTGCTGGTGGGCATGTAAATCAGCACAACCACCACGGAAATCGGGATGGAGGCTCTTCAGGAGTAGTCATGGACCACCCTGCGACCCAGCTCTACCTCTGCTTGGTATTTATCACAGCGGATCAAAGTCATCATACTATAATGACACATACATGCCCATGAACCAGCTGAGGTGACATCAGTGGATGAATGGATAAAGAACATCTGGTATATGCACACTGGAATTTCATTCAGCCATAAAGAAGAACGAAATTATGTCATGCTGGAAGATGGAAGGATCTTCAGAACATTAAGGGAAATAAGCAACTCAGAAAGTTAAGGGCCGTATGTATTTCCTCTGTTAAAGCTAGAGAGGGAAAAGGAAGGAATGTTGGGAAGGGAGTCTCATCATGAAAGTTGAAGAAAGATCAGTAGAGTCAAGGCACCAGAGGAGGAGGTGAGGAAAAGGGAAATATTGGAATGATATTGGCCAAAGTTCTAGGTTATTTTGTGTGCATGATCAAATATGTGTCAGCTAATTCCACCATTATGGACCACTACAATGCACCAATGAAGTGTGAAATGAAGAGTTTCACATTACATGGGTCAGGCACTATGTTAGAAGGGTGCCCATTTTTTGCCATCTATAAATACCACGATCATTTACCACTGTCAAATATCTCTACGGATTCGAATGTTCTGATCACAGCTCCACCACATTGCCTCTTCCACTTCAGGGTCCCCTTATTCTCACTGAAATTAGGGAGCCCGTTTCAACGATGTCATCCGTTAATGTCTTCCCAGGCTGCCGAGGACAGTGGCTGCGGATTTTACAAGGATCTGGTGCTGCCTTCTGAAAGCATGTCCACGAGGCCTTGGTGAAGGCTGGTGCTCCAGGCCCTCCTCCAGATCCAGCTGTGAGGCCAGGGAAGGGGTCACATAACACGCCATCCAACACCTTATTTATTACTGATCACCATCCTCTCCATTATTCCAGGATCATATTGGTCATTGAACTTAAGCACACACTGGGTCCAGATTTCAGTCCATCAACCAAAGAGAGTCTAATAGCCACTCCCCGTGGCTCAGGAAAATCCTTGGCCCTAACATTTCTGGTGATTACGTCCCTGTGACTGCATTCAAGATGATCCAGCAATATGTCCTGACTTCTTTGGTCTAGAAGACTCAAACAAATTCTCTTATATATTTTTAAGGCTCCTATTAACAAAATACAGTAAAATATTTACCTTTTATTTTGGTGTGACCCTTATACTCTCCTGGGCTATATTTTATACTCTTACCTGAGGCGTTCTAGGATCAGACCCCAATTAAGAGTCTGGTGAAAATGTGGGATGATGGATGAGCATCTTAAAGACAATTGGGCTGGGGATGTGGCTCAAGCAGTAGAGCGCTTGCCTGGCACGCGTATGGCCCGGGTTCAATCCTCAGCACCACATGCCAACAAAGATGTTGTGTCCGCCGAGAACTAGTAAATGAATATTAAAAATTCTCTCTCTCTCTCTCTCTCTCTCTCTCTCTCCCCCCTCTCCTCTCCTCTCCTCTCCTCTCCGCTCTCACTCTCTCTTAAAAAAAAAAAGACAACTGCCCAGGTAGAGTCACCATAGGGTCTTCAATTTAGGGAAAGCTAGTCTCCTCGGGGGAGGGGGGGCTGCTTCTGACAGCAAAGAGGGTTAATGGACATTTCAGGGTTCAAGGCTCTGAGGTTTGTCTAATTCCACTGGCATTTTGCCATTCTAATTAAGAGGGTCTCAATCATTCCCCAATTAATGTCCTAATTGACATAAGAGAGACCTGGAGAAATTGTGGATTTATAATTTTCTTTGTACTTCTGCAATTTGGAGAATTGGATGTTTTATTCTGATATTAAGCTTTATCAGTTTCCAGAGAGAAAATATTTCTGATGATCTGAACCTGACTTGAAGGAGGAATATAATGCTTGAACCTATCATTTTCTTTCTGTAAGTCTCCCACTCCAGTCAGGAACAGCAGTCTGTAGTCATGTTGTAATGTTCATTGCCACCCTGAAGGTCGATGGTGTTATTCCAAAGCTCAGTTTTGCATAGACATTTGATTTCAGGTCACGATAACTTAAAGTCTCTGTTGGGTCATTGCACACCATTAATTATCAGGTCTCCTTTCCCATGGGCTGTGACATCATCAACATATTCAATTCCCTCAGGTCAGACATCCAACCTACCTTTTCAGATCTGTTATCTAGACCATCTCTGATGTAAACCACTATTGTGGTCAGTGCCACCCTGGTCAGGTAGAGATGAAGAACGACTCTTGATGTCTTAGGGTAGAGAAAGTTGACACAGAAAAAAGTTATAAAATGGTTGGGAGATCTGGAAGAAAAAAGGAAAATAGGGCAGGTGACACCACCCCATATACGGAAACCCTAACATCCCTGGTAAGAAACGCTCATTCCACGCTACTGTGACCCACATTCAGGAACAGGTGTCTAGAAGCCTGCATACACAGCTCCTGGCACCAAGGAGATTAGTTCCTGCCTCTACAGGGCTGGTTTGCTGCTGCTGCTATGGGATCCAAAAAAACCCGCTTTCTTCCTTTCATTTCTTCCTCTCTTCCTAGTGTTTGGCTGATCTTGACAGAACCTCCTAAAATGGAGGCCTGCAAGCAGGGTAGTGTGGGAAACGAGGTTCTTATACTTTCTGTCCCTCTGGTGTGGGGAGAACACAGGAGGACAGAGATGGTGTTGAACACCCACACAAGGTGTCCAACACACTTGAACCTGAAAGTGGGAAAAGGGTGTTTGTGAAAAGAGAGGAGAGAAAGGAGTCTCAGATATTTTAAAAGTGGGAGTTGGAGTTGAAGCTCCAGATACAAACTCTCTAACCAGGTGCCTACAAGTCCCTGGGACGCATCTTTTTCAGATTACTGTATACTCCAGTTTGAAGATTGGTCTAGACTTTGATCGTGCAAAAGGATGCACACCCTCCAGCCAGCTTCCTCAGGGTACTCTGGACCTCCTTGCTTCTCAGGCTGTGTATGACGAAGCTCAACAGGGGGCTCTCCACACAGAAGAGCACAGAGACCAGGGTGTCCATGTCCAGCCTTCTCTGGGCCTGTCATAGTGGAAGATGGCTGTTCCATAGAAGACCACCACGACAGTGAGGGGGGACGCACAGGTGGATAAGGCCTTCCTTCTGCTCTGGGCAGAGGGAATTCCCAGGATGGCCGCCATGATGAGTGCATAGGAGCCTGCAGTGAAGAGGCAGGGGCTCAGGCCCATGTTTGCACTGACAACGTGGAGTGCAGACTCGTTGACAGAGGTGTCTGAGCAGGAGAGCTTCAGGAGCAATGGGATGTCACAGAGAAAGTGGCTGAACTGGTGGGGCCCACACAGAGTGAGTGTGATGGCCAGCACTGTGTGTGTGACCAAATTCACCAGCGCACACAGCCAGGACTCAGTTACCAGGCCAACACAGACCTTCACACTCATGATGACTGGATACTGAGGAGGACGGCAGATGGCCACACAGCAGTCATACTGGCCACACAGCCAGTAAGACGCCTTCTGTGCAAGCACTTGTCACCAATAAAAAGATCTGGGAAAGGCAGCCCTCAAAAGAAATGGCCTTCTTCTCCCAGAAGAAGTTTACCACCAGTACTGGGAGGGTGGTGGATGTGTAGCAGACGTCCAAGCAGCTCAAATTGCTGAGGAAAAAGTACATTGGAGTGTGGAGAGCAGGACTGACCCTGGTGGCCACTATTATGAGCATGTTCCCCAGTAGAGTGGTCAGGTAAATGAGCAGAAAGAGCAGAATGAACCAGCCCTGTAGTTTGGAGTGGTTGGAAAATCCCAAGAGATTAATTCAGTGACAAATGATTGATTGCTCATTTCCAATGTTGTCATAGCTAAAAAACAGAGAAAAAAGAGACCATGATGAGAATGGACTGAGAGCACCCCAAACAGGCTTGTTAATCTGCAGCAACATGGCAAATAATATCAAATGAAAAGCAGCCTGGAGACTGATAACCTGTGGGACTGGTCTCAGGGAATCAGACCCATGGAGCCGCACACATTTGCAGGGGTGATGGTGGGTGGGAGTAACCAGAGAATTTCTAGAAGCCAACAGAAAGCCATTCGACCTCATCAAGGTTTTAAGTCATTTTTAACTGTCTCAGTAATCTCTGTCTTATGTTGTCCTTTTATGTAAACATAGGATTTTTGAAGAAGTTCATTTTCATTGCAAATGTTAAGAAAAAAATTTACAACCCAGATTCATCATCTGCAGAAGCAGTCAGTGTTGCCTTCAGTGTTTTCCAATGTAGAGTTTTTCTCATTTTACATCAATCTTGATCTCTGATTTTGGAAAGGCAGAAGTTAACTATTCCTGTACAATGCTGAAATTATCAGAGCCAGAGAAAAATAGAGGAAAGAAGTTGATGACGTGGGGTTGGACTGGCTATCTTAAGTATACAGGGAAGATAAGTGGAGTAGAAGGAAAATGAGAGGGCGGAGAGGTTTGGGAAGAGAGGAAATGTGAAAGGTCTTTACGCAGATCATGTTATGTGCACATGGAAGTCTACCACAGGGGACTGCACCTGTATGTATATGCAGAAAGCACCAGTCAGAAATTAACAGATAAATGACCCAAAGAAAGATCAGTAGAAGAAAGTAGAAATGGGGCAGGAAGGGGAGGGAGATGGGGGGTGGGGACTGAATGAAGTAAGTCAGATTCCATGCACGTAGGATCTTTTCCAAATAAACCCAACTTCTATGTATAACTATTATGCTGTAATAAAAAATTTAAGAAGATGACATGATCTTATCAGCAAAGAGTGAAATTTGAATTCTTCTTGACCTATTTGTATACCTTTAATTTCTTTCTTTTGTCCAATGGCTCTGGTAATTTCAAGGATGAAGTTGAATAGAAGTGGTGAAAGAGGGGGCACCCTGTCTTTTTCCAGTTTTTAGAGTGAATGTTTTCAACCTTTCTCCACTTAGAATGATGCTGCCTTGGGTTTAGCATAAATAGCTTTTACAATGCTTTTACAAAGTTCCTTCTCTCACTAGTGTTTCTACTGTTTTGACAGGTAGGGGTGCTATATTTTGTTAAGTGTTTTTTCTGCATCTATTGAGATGATCAATAAACTTACATCTCTCTTAAATAAACTTAATCTCTCCCCTTTGGCTAAACATTCAGATCATCTCCAGTCCTATAAATATTTTAATGAACATTTTTCTACATAAACATATGTGACCATTTCGAATTATCTCTTCAGAATAAAATTTAAATCTGACATAAAAGAATTTGTTGTGCAGTTTCTATTTAAAACTAGCTAATGGGAGACATTATATTAAGTGAAATAAGCCAGACACATAAAGAGAAATAGCAGTTTTTCACTTCTTTGTGGAAGCTAAAAAGTTGATCTCAGAGAAGTAGGGAGTAGAGCGGTGGTTATTGGAGCCTTGGAGAGAATCACAAAAATCATTGTGAGTCTTATTTCTCAAAGACGCATGTGAAGGACTGCCTGAAACATGCCCTTTGAGTGTGGTCTTTAAAAAAAATAAGAGTGGACTTCTAACAGGTTCCTCAGAAAATCTCTCTTCTCTCCTCAGTGGGCAGCAGGAGGTCCATGGGTCTGGCTGCCTAGAAGCTAGCTGTGGTGTGCAAATGGACAGGACAAGACGGCTGGAGAATCTCAATAATAACTAGTAGACCGCATTCTACGTGAGGGCAGGGTGGAAAACAGGCCATCCAGAAGGAAATGGCTTGAGCTCTGAAAATGACAGAATCTGTGGATTCAGGAAACAGTTGTGGGTCCAATCCACTCATAACAACTAGTTTCTGGGTCAGTCCACGGTTGCCACAGTTAACACAGGCCTGACCAGAACAACCTGGAGGGGGAGATGCACTCTGGCCTCCTGGCTTGGAGGTTTGGTGTGGGGCCAGCTGACCCATTGCTGCCGGCCTGAGATGAGGTGGGACACCGAGGTGGAAGGAAACAAGGGGGGAAGCATCCCTAGCTCATGGCAGGCAGAAGGTTGGGGTGGGGGAGGGGACGGGTGGAGACAGTTCACAGGGGACAAGATGTGATTCCCCATGGCGTGTCCCTGGCCACACTCCACTTTCCCACACTCCTCTCAGTACAGTGGGCCTTTCAGATAATTAACCCACAAAATGGATGGATCCACAGATTAGGTCACAAGTCTCACAGTCTAATAATTTCACCTCTGAACACTGCTACTGTGGCTGACCCTGAGCTTTTGGTGGGGGGATACCTTATTTCTAAGCCATAATAGTTTCTACAGTCCATGTGCTTTGGTTAGAATTTCTTCATGTAGTCTGGGAGAGTAATCGGGTGCCAAAACAAGATTAAAAGGAAATATCTGGTAACTGAAGATGTGACATTTGGAGCTTGGGGAAAAGCTCTGAAGAGGAGCCCTGGGTGGAGCACTTTAAAGTCAAGGTGACGAGGACACAACAGGGTACCTGGTCTGTGGGGTAGCTGAATGGCAGTGGGATTACTCATTGAAACATAAAAAAAATGAGAAGGGGCATGTCTGGGGAGAGAAAAGAAGGAAAGAAGGTTGGGCCTGGAGTGTGGGTACCTGCGGGGTCTCCCCAAAGAGATTCCAGGAGGTAGCGGGACAGTTTCCCATGAGATAGGCCTGGGAGTCATGGCTTAGAGTGACTGTGGAAGTCACAGGTGCTCATAAAGCCAAAAGAGAGCAGAGTGAGGAGAGAGGGCCTGATGGACTGTGCGGAAAAGAAGGTGTCCAGAAGGAGGCTCACCAGCTATCAGCAATCATTCTGCACCACAGTGTCAAAGCTCTGCTCTCTGTACCAGGCCTTCTGTACCACAGTCTAAAACCACTGCTCCCTATAACAGTCCTTCTGCACCCCAGTCTCCAACCTCTGCTCCCTGCAACATCCTTCTCCACCCCAGTCTCCAAGTTATACTCTCTGAAACACTCCTTCTGCAACCCACTCTAGAACATCTGCTCTCTGCAACAGTCCTTCTGCACCTCAGTCTGAAAACTCTGCTCTCTGCAACAATCATTCTGCACAACAGTCTCCAAACTGTGATATCTGTAACAGGCCTTCTGCACCCCAGTCTCCAACCTCGGCTCTCAATAATATCCTTCTGCAACCCATTCAATAATCTGTGCTACCTGTAACAGTCCTTCTGCACCCCAGTCTTCATCATCTGCCCTTTGTAACAGGCCTTCAGCACCCCAGTCTCCAAACTCTGCTCTCTGTAACAGGCCTTCTTCACCCCAGTCTCGAACCTCTTCTCTCTGAAACGACCATTCTGCACCTCAGTCTCCAACCTCTGCTATCTGCAACAGTCCTTCTGCCATCAGTCTCTGACGTCTGCTCTCTCAAAGATGATTCTGCACCCCCGTCTCCAAACTCTGCTCTTTGTAACAGTCCGTCTGCACCCCAGTCTCCAACCTCTGCTCTCTGTAACAAGCCTTCTGCACCTCAGTCTCAAAACTCTGCTCTCTGCAACGGTTCTTCTACACCCCAGTCTCCAACCTATGTTCTCTGCAACTGTCCTTCTGCACCCTAGTCTCCAACCTCTGCTCTCTGTAACAGTCCTTCTATACCACAGTCTCCAAAGTCTGCTTTGTGTATCAGTCGTTCTGAAACCAAGTCTCTAACCTCTGCTCTCTGTAACAGTCCTTTGTCACCTCAGTCTCCAACCTCTGCTCTCTGCAACAGTGCTTCTGCACCCCCGTCTCAAATCTATGCTCTCTGCAACCATACTTCTGCACCCCAAGCATCAAATTCTGCTCTCTGGAACAGTCCTTCTGCACCTCAGTCTCTAACCTCTGCTCTCTGTAACAATCTTTCTGCAACTCAGTATCCAACCTCTGCTCTCTTTAACAGTCCTTCTGCACCTCAGTATTCAAACTCTGATCTCTGTAACAATCCTTCTGCTCTCTGTTAGGATACTTCTGAACCTCAGTCTCCAACCAATGCTCTCTGTAACAGGCCTTCTGCACCGCTCTCTCCAACCTCTGCTCTCTGTAACAGTTCTTCTGCACACCAGTCTCCAAACCCTAGTCTCTGTAACAGTCATGCTGCACCCGAATCAAACCTCTGCACTCTGTAACAATCCTTCTGAACACCAGTCTAAAAACTCTGCTCTCTTTAACAGTTCTTCTGAACCAGAATCTCCAAACTCTGCTCTCTGTTACGCTCCTTATGCACCCGAGTCTCCATCCTCTGCTTTCCATAAGAAACTTTCTGCACCCCAGTCTTTAACCTCTGCTTTCTTTAAAAGTTTTTCTGCACCTCAGTCTCCAACCTCTGATCTCTATAACGAACCTTCTGCACCTCAGTCTCCAACCTCTGCTCTCTGGAACAGTCCTTCTGCACCCCAGTCTCCAATATCTGCTCTCTGCAATGATACTTCTTCTCCCAAGGCTCCATCCTCTGCTCTCTGCAATGGTCCTTCTGCACCCTAGTGTCCAAACTCTGCTCTATGTAACAGGCCTTCTGCATCCAAATCTCCAAACTCTGCTCTCTGAATCAATCCTTCTGCACCCCAGTCTCCATACTCTGCTCTCTGTAACAGTCCTTCTGCACCCCAGGATCCAATATCTGCTTTGTGCAACAGTCCTTCTGCACCTCAGTCTGAAAACACTGCTCTCTGAAACAATCCTTCTGCACCCCAGTTTCCAACCTCTGTGTAACAGACATTCTGAACCTCAGTCTCCAAAATGGTCTCTGTAAGATCCTTCTGAAACCCAGTATTGAAACTGTGCTATCTGTAACAATCTTTCTGCACCCCAGTCTCCAACCTCTGTTCTCTGCAACAGTCTTTCTGCACCCCAGTCTCCAACCTCTACTCTCTGCAACAGTCCTTTTATACAGCAGTCTCCAACCTCTGCTCTCTGCAACGATCCTTCTGCACCCCAGTCTCCAACGTCTGTTCTCTGCAACAGTCTTTCTGACCCCAGTCTCCAGCCTCTGCTCTTTGTAAGATCCTTCTGCACCCCAGTTTCCAAGCTCTGCTCTCTGTGACATTCCTTCTGCACCCCAGTCTCCAGCCTCTGCTCTTTGTAACAGTACTTCTGTACCGCAGTCTCTATCTCTGCTCACTGCAACATTTCTTCTGCACCCGACTCTCCAAACTGTGCTCTCTGAAACTGTCTTTCTTACCACAGTCTGAAAACTCTGCTCTCTGTAACAGTCCTTCTACACCTCAGTCTCCAACCTCTCCTCTCTGTACCAATCCTTGTGCACCTCAGTCTCCAAACTCTGCTCTCTGTAACAGGCTTTCTGCACCCCAGTCTCCAAACTTTGCTCTCTGTAACAATTCTTCTGCACCCCAATCTCGAATCTCTGCTCTCTGTAACAGTCCTTCTGCACCCAAGTCTTCAACCTCTTCTCTCGGCAACGATCCTTCTGCAACTCAGTCTCCAATCTCTGCTCTCTGCAACAGTCATTCTGCACCCCAGTCTCCAGACTCTGCTCTCTGTAAGATCCTTTTGCATCCCTTTCTCCAATCTTTGCTCTCTGTAACAGTCATTCTGCACCCCAGTTTCCAAACTCTGCTCTCTGTAAAAGTCCTTCAGCACCTCAGTCTCCAACATTTGCTCTCTTAATGGTCCTTCTGTAACCAAGTCTTCAACCTCTGTTCTCTCTAACAATCTTCTGCACTTCAGTCTCCAACGTCTGCTCTCTGTAACAGTCCTTCTGCACCCTAGTCTTCAAAGTCTGCTCTTTACAACGGTCCTTCTGCACCAAAGTCTCCAAACTCTGCTCTCTCTAACAGTCCTTCTTTACCGCAGTCTCTAACCTCTTCTCTCTATTATGGTCCTTCTGCACCCCAATTGCCAACCTCTGCTTTCTGTAACAGTCCTTCTCCACCTAAGATTCCAACCTCTATTCTCTGTAACAGTCTTTCTAAGCCTCAGTCTGAAACCTCTGCTCTCTGCAACAATACTTCTGCACCCTAGTCTCCATCCTCTGCTCTCTGTAAGAATCCTTTTGCACCCCAGTCTCCAAACTCTCCTCTCTGTAAAAGTCCTTCTGCACCTCAGTCTCCAAGTTCTGCAATCTGTAACAGTCTTTCTGCATCCCAGTCTCAAACCTCTGCTCTCAGAAATGATCTTTCTGCACCTCAGTCTCCAAACTCTGCTCTCTTTAATACTCTTTCTGCACCCCAGTCTCCAACATCTGCTGTCTGCAACGATCCTTTTTCTCCCTGGACTCCAAATTCTGCTCTCTGTAAAGGTCCTTCTACACCCCAGTTTCCAAACTCTGCTCTCTGAAACAGTCATTCTGAACCCCAGTATCCAACCTCATCTCTCAGTAACAGTTCTTCTGCACCCCAATCTCCAAACTCTGCTCTCTGTAACACTTCTTCTGCACCCCAGGCTCGACACTCTACTCTCTGTAAAAGTCCGTCTGCACTTCACTCTCCAACCTCTGCTCTCTTTAAGATCCTTCTGAAACCCATTGTCCAAACGCTGCTCTCTGTAACAGTCCTTCTGCACCCCAGTCTTCAAACTCTGCTCTCTGTATCAGGCTTTCTGCACCCCAGTCTTCAACCTCTGCTCTCTGTAACAGGACTTCTGCACCCCAGTCTCCAAACTGTGCTCTTTGCAACGATCCTTCTGCACCCCAGTCTCCAAACTCTGCTCTCTGTAACAGTCCTTCTGCACCCCAGTCTCCAAACTCTGCTCTCTGTATCAGTCCTTTTGTACCTCAGTCTCAAACCTCTGCTCTCTGCAGCAGTCCTTTTACACCCAGGAAACAAACTCTGCTCTGTGTAAAGATTTTTCTGCACCTTTTTTTCCAACCTCTGCTTTCTGCAACGATCCTTCTGAACCCCAGTCTCCAAACTCTGCTCTCTGTATCAGTCCTTCTGCACCCAAGTCTCCAGAATCTGCTCTCTGCAACATTTCTTCTGCACCCCAGTCTCCAACCTGTGCTCTTTGTAACAATCCTTCTGCACCCCAGTCTCCAACATCTGCTCTCTGCAAAGATCCTTCTTCTACCCAGTTTCCAAACTCTGCTCTCTGTAAAAGTACGTTTGTATAGCAGTCTCCAACCTCTTCTCTTTGTAAAGGTCCATCTGCTCCCCAATTGCCAACCTCTGCTTTCTGTAACAGTCATTCTGCACCCCAGTCTCCAAACTCTTCTCTCTGCAACGACCCTTCTGATCCTCAGTCTATAACCTCAGCTCTCTGTAAAAGTCGTTCTGCACCTCAGTCTCCTTCCTTTGCTCTCTGTAATGGTCCTTCAACACCCCTGTCTCCAATCTCTGCTCTCTCTAACAATCCTTCTGCACCTATGTCTTCAACGTCTGCTCTCTGTAACAGTCCTTCTGCACACCAGTCTCTAAACTGTACACTCTGTAACAGTCCTTCTGTACCGCAGTCTCCAACCTCTTCTCTCTATAACCGTCCTTCTGCACCCCAATTGCCAACCTCTGCTTTCTGAAACAGTCCTTCTGCACCTCAGACTCCAACCTCTGCTCTCTTTAACAATCATTCTAAGCCTCAGTCTGAAACCTCTGCTCTCTGCAACAATCCTTCTAAACCCCAGTCTCCAAACTGTGCAATCTGTAACAATCCTTCTGCACCCCAGTCTCCAACATGTGCTCTCTGTAACAAGACTTCTGCAACTCAGTCTCCAAAGTCTGTTCTCTGTAACAGGCCTTCTGGACTCTAGTCTCCAACCTCTTCTCTCTGCAACGATTCTTCTGCACCTCAGTCTCCAACCTCTGCTATCTGCAACAGTCATTCTGCACCCCAGTCTCCAACCTCTGCTCTCTGTAAGATTCTTCTGCACCCCGTTCTCCAAAATTTCCTCTCTGTAACACTCATTATGCACCTTAGTCTTCAACATCATCTCTCTGCAACGTCCCTTCTGCAGCCCAGTATCCAACCTCTGTTCTCTGCACCAGTCCTTCTGCACCCAGGCTACAAACTCTGCTCTCTGTAACAGTCCTTCTGCACCCCAGTCTGCGAACTCTTTTTTCTGTATCAGTTATTCTGCACCGCAGTCTAAAACCTCTGCTCTCTGTTAGAGTCTTTCTGCACATCAGTCTCCAACCTCTGCTCTCTGCAATAGTCCTTTTGCACCAGAGTCTCCAACCTCGTCTCTCTGCAAAAGATTTTCTATACACCACTCTGCAACATCTGCTCTCTGCAACGATCATTCTGCACCTCAGTTTCCAACCTCTGCTCTCTGCAACGATCCTCTGCACCACAGATTCTAACCCCTGCTCTCTGTAACAGTCCTTCTACACCTCAGTGTCCAACCTCTTCTCTTTGTAGCAATCCTTCTGCACCTCAGTCTCAAACCTCTGCTCTCTCTAACAGTCTTTCTGCACCTCAGTCTCCAACCTATGCTCTCTGTAACAGGGCTTCTGCACCTCATTCTTTAACCTCTGCTCTCTGCAACAGTTCTTCTGCACCCCAGTCTCCAACCTCTTCTCTCTGCAACGATCCTTCTGCACCTCAGTCTCCAAACTCTTCTCTCTGTAAGATCCTTTTGCATCCCTTTCTCCAACCTCTCCTCTCTGTAACAGTCCTTCTGTACCCCAGTATCCAACCTCTGCACTCTGTAAAAGTCCTTCTGCACCTCACTCTCCAACCTTTATTTTCTGTAATGGTCCTTCTGTACCCCAGTCTCCAACCTCTGCTTTCTCTAACAATCTTCTGCACCTCAGTCTCAAACGTCTGCTCTCTGTAACAGTCCTTCTGCACCCTAGACTCCAACATCTGCTCTCTACTACGGTCCTTCTGCACCAAAGTCTCCAAACTCTGCTCTCTCTAACAGTCATTCTGTACCGCAGCCTCCAACCTCTTCTCTCTATAACGGTTCTTCTGCACCTCAATTGCCAACCTCAGCTTTCTGTAACAGTCTTTCTGCACCTCAGATTCCAACCTCTCCTCTCTCTAAAAGTCCTTCTGCACCCCAATCTCCAAGTTCTGCAATCTGTAACAGTCCTTCTTCACCCCAGTCTCAAATCTCTGCTCTCAGAAGTGATCTTTCTGCACCTCAGTCTACAATCTCTGCTCCCTTTCATAGTCCTTCTGCACCCCAGTCTCCAAACTCTGCTCTCTGTAACAGTCCTACTGCACCTCAGAATCCAACCTCTCCTCTGTGTAACAGTTTTTCTAAGCCTCAGTCTGAAACATCTACTCTTTGCAACGATCCTTCGGCACCCTAGTCTCCAACCTGTGCTATCTGTAACAATCCTTCTGCATCCCAGGCTCCAAAATCTGCTCTCTGTAACATTTCTTCTGTACCGCAGTCTCCACCTCTGCTCTCTGCAACGGACCTTCTACACCCCAGTTTTCAACCTCTGTTCTCTGCAACAGTCCTTAGCACCCCAGGCTCCAAACTCTGGTCTCTTTAACAGTTCTTCTGTACCACAGTATCCAACCTCTGCTATCTGTAACGATTCTTTTGCACTCCAGTTTCCTAACTCTACTTTCCATATCAGTTATTCTGCAACCAAGTCACCAAACTCTGCTCTCTGTAACAGTCCTTCTGCACCTAAGTCTCCAACTTCTGCTCTCTGCAACAGTCCTTCTGCACCCCAGTCTCCAACCTCTTCTCTCTGTAACAGTCCTTCTACACCCCAGTCTCGAACCACTGCTCTCTGCAACGATCCTCTTGCATCCGAGTCTCCAACGTCTGCTCTCTGCAACAGTCTTTCTGCACCCCAGTCTCCAACCTCTGCTCTCTGCTACAGTTCTTCTGCACCCCACTCTCCAACCTCTGCTCTCTGCAAAATTTCTTGTGCACCCCAGTCTCCAACCTGTGTTCTCTGTAACTTTCCTGTTGCAACCCAGTCTCCAAACTCTGCTCTCTGTAGCGATCCTTCTGCACCCCAGTCTCCAACCTCTGCTCTCTGAAACGATCCTTCTGCACCTCAGTCTCCAAACTCTTCTCTCTGTAACAATCCTTCTGCTCCCCAGTATCCAACATCTGCTCTCTGCATTGATTCTTCTTCTCCCCAGGTTCCAACTTCTGCTCTCTGCAGTGATCCTTCATCACCACAGATTCTGACATCTGCTCTGTGTAACAGTACTTGTGCACCTCAGTCTCCAAACTCTGCTCTCTGCAACAGTCCTTCGGAACCCCAGTCTCCAACCTCTGCTCTCGGTAACAGTTGTTTTGCACCCCAATCTTAAAACTCTGCTCTCTGTAAACTCCTTCTGCACCCAGTCTCCACACTCTGATCTCTGTAACAATCCTTCTGGACCTCAGTCTCCAACCTCTGTTCTCCACAAAAGTCCTTCTGCTCCTAAGTCTCCAACCTCTAATCTCTGTAAAAGTCCTTGTGCACCTCAGTCTCTGAATTCTGTTCTCTGTAAGATCCTTCTGCAACCCATTCTTCAAACTCTGCTCTCTGTAACAGTCCTTCTGCACCCAAGTCTCTGAACTGTGCTCTCTGCAACGATCTTTCTGCACCCCAGTCTCCAAATTCTGCTCTCTATAACAGTCATTCCGCACCCCAGGTTCCAATATCTGCTCTCTGCTACAGTTTTTCTGCACCTCAGATTGAAAACTCTGCTCTCTGGAACAATCCTTCTGCACCCCAGTTTCCAAACTTTGCTCTCTTTAACAGAACTTCTGAATCTCAGACTCCAAAATGCTCTCTGTAAGATCCTTCTGAAACCCAGTCTCGAAACTGTATTATCTGTAACAGTTCTTCTGCACCACAGTATCAAAACTCTTCTGTCTGTAACAGTCCTTCGGCACACCACTCTCCAAACTCTGCACTCTATAACAGGCATTCTGCACCCCAGTCTCCAACATATTTTCTCTGCAACGATCCTTCTTCACCTCAGTCTCCATCCTCTGCTCTCTGCAAAAATCTTTCTGCACCCAAGTCTCCAACCTCTGCTCTTTGTAACAATCCTTCTGTACCGCACTCTCCAACCTCTGCTCTCTGTAATGGTCCTTTTGCACACCAGTCTCCAATGTCTGCATTCTGTATCAGTCCTTCCGCACCTCAGTCTCTATCTTCTGCTCTCCGCAACAGTCCTTCTGCATCCCAGTCTCCAAACTCTGCACTCTGCAACATTTTTTCTGCACCCCAGTCTCTAAACCGTGCTCTTTGTATCTGTCTATCTGACCCCAGTCTCCTACATTTGCTCTCTGAAACGATCCTTCTGCACCTCAGTCTCCAACCTCTGCTCTCTGCAACAATCCTTCTGCACCTCAGTTTCTAATCTCTGCTCTCTGTAAGGATCCTTCTGATACTCAGTCTCCAACCTCTGCTTTCTGTGATAGTCCTACTGCACCCCAGTCTCCAACATCTGCTCTCTGCAATGATCCTTCTTCTACCCAGTCTCCAATCTCTTCTCCCTGTAACAGTCCTTTTGTATCACAGTCTTCAACCTCTTCTCTTTTTAACGGTCCATCTGCTCCCCAATTGCCAACCTCTTCTTTTTATAACAGTCCTTCCGCACCCCAGTCTCTAACCACTTCTCTCTGCAAGGATCCTTCTGGACCTCAGACTCTAAACTCTGCTTTCTGCAACAGTCCTTCTGCACCCCAGTCTCCAGATTCTGCTCTGTGTATGATCCTTTTGCATCCCAGTCTCCAACCTCTGCTCTCTGTAACAGTCCTACTGCACCCCAGTATCCAACCTCTGCTCTCTGTAAAAATCCTTTTGCACCTCAGTCTCCAACGTCTGCTCTATGTAACAGTCCTTCTGCACACCAGTCTCCAACATCTGCTCTCTGTAACGGTCCTTCTGCACCCCAGTCTTCAAACTCTGCTCTCGGCTACAGTCCTTCTTCAAACCAGTCTCAAACATCTTCTCTCTGCAACATTTCTTCTGCACCCCTGTCTCCAATCAGTGCTCTATGCAACTGTCCTGCTGCACCCCAGTCTCAAACCTCTGCTCTCTGTAGCGATCCTTCTGCACCTCAGTCTTCAAACTCATCTCTCTGCAACGATACTTCTTCACCACAGTCTTCAACCTCTGCTCTCTTCAACAGTTTTTCTGCACCCCAGTCTCGAAGATCTGCTCTCTGTAACAGTACTTCTGTACAACAGTGTCCAAACTATGCTCTCTGTAAAAATTCTTCTTCAACTCAGTCTCTAAACTTTTTTCCTTGTAACAGGCCTTCTGCACCCCAGTCTCCAACCTCTGCTCTCTGTAATAGTTCTTCTGAACCCAAATCCCTGAACTCTGCACTATGTAAAATTCCTTCTGCACCCCAGTCTTTATCATCTGCTCTATGTAAGAATCCTTTTGAATCCCACTCTCCAAACTCTCCTTTCTGTAAAATTCTTTCTCCACATCAGTCTCGAAGTTCTGCAATCTGTAACAGTCCTTTTGCACCCCAGTCTCCAACATCAGCTCGCTGAAACGATCCTTATGCACCTCAGTCTCCAAACTCTGCTCTCTGCAACGACCCTTCTTCTTGCCAGGTTCCAAGCTCTGCTCTCTGCAACGGTTTTTCTGCACCCCAGTCTCCAACCTCTACTCTCGGTAACAGTTCTTTTGCACCCCAATCTCTGAACCCTACTCTCTGTAACACTCTTCCTGCTCCCCAGTCTTCACCCACTGATCTCTGTAACAATCCTTCTTGACCTCAGTCTCCAACCTCTTCTCTCTACAAAAGTCCTTCTGCTCCTAAGTCTCCAAACTCTACGCTCTGTAAAAGTCCTTCTGCACCTCAGTCTCCAAACTCTGTTCTCTGTAAGATCCTTCTGCAACCCATTCTTCAAACTCTTCTCTCTGTACCAGTCCATCTGCACCTCAGTCTCCAAACTCTACTCTCTGTAACAGGCCTTCTGCACCCCAGTATCCAACCTGTGCTCTCTGCAATGATCTTTCTGCACCCAAGTCTCCAAACTCTGCTCTCTGTAACATTTCTTCTGCACCCCAGGATCCAACATCTGCTCTCCGTTACAGTCTTTCTGCACCTCAGTCTGAAACCTCTGCTCTCTGCAACAATCCTTCTGCACCCCAGTTTCCAAACTTTGCTCTCTGTAACAGTCCTTCTGAACCTCAGTCTCCAAAATGCTCTCTGTAAGATCCTCCTGCACCCCAGTCTCCAAACTGTGCTCTCTCTAACAGTCCTTCTGCACCCCACTCTCCAACCTCTGCACTCTGTAACAGGCCTTCTGCACCCCAGTCTCAAACCCCTGTTCTCTGCATCAGTCCTTCTGCACCCAAGTCTCCAACCTATGCTCTCTGTAACAGTCGTTCTATACCGCAGTCTCCAACTTCTGCTCTCTGCAAAATTTCTTTTGCACCCCAGTCTCCATCTGTGCTCTCTGTAACCGTAATTCTGCACCCCAGTCTCCAACGGCTCCTCTCTGTAACAGTCCTTCGGCACCTCAGACTCCAACCTCTGCTCTCTGTAATGATCCTTCAGCACCTGAACCTCCAACCACTGCTCTCTGTAACAGGCCTTCTGAACACCATTCTCCAACCAATGCTCTCTGAATCAGTCTTTTTGCACACCAGTATCCTACCTCTGCTCTCTGTAACAATCCTTCTGCACCTGAGTCTCCAACCTCTGCTCACTTAAACGGTCAGTCTGCACCCCAGTCTCCAAAATCTGTCCTCTGCATCAGTCCTTCTGCACACCAGTATCAAACCTCTGCTCTCTGTAACCATCCTTCTGCACCCCAGTCTCCAAAGTCAGCTTTCTGTATCAATTCTTATGAACCCCAGTCTCCAACCTCTGCTCTCAGTAACAGTTTTTCTGCACCCCAGTCTCCAAATCATGCTCGCTGCAACATTTTTTCTGCACCCCAGTCTCCATCTGTGCTCTCTGTAACTGTTCTTGTGCACCCCAGTTTCCAAACCCTGCTCTCTGTAACGATCTTTCTACAACACAGTCGGAAATCTTTGCTCTCTGCAACGATTCTTCTGCCCCTCAGTCTCGAACCTCTGCTCTCTGAAATTATCTTTCTGCACCTCAGTCTCCAACCTCTGCTCTCTGTAAGAGTCCTTCTGCACTTCAGTCTCCAAACTTTGCTCTCTATAACAATCCTTCTGCACCTCAGTCTCCAACCTCTTCTATCTGTAACAATCCTTCTGAACACCAATCTCAAACCTCAGCTCTCTGTAACAGGTCTTCTGCACCCCAGTCTACAAACTCTGTGCTCTGTAAGAGGCCTAATGCACCCCATCTCCAACTTCTTCTCTCTGCAATGATTCTTCTGCACCTCAGTCGCCAACCACTGCTCTCTGCAACAGTCCTTCTGCACCTCACTCTCCAACCACTACTCTCTGCAAAACTTCTTCTGCATCCCAGTCTCCAACATCTTCTCTCTGCAACAGTCATTCTAAACCTCAGTCTCCAACCTCTTCTCTATGCAAGTATGTTTCTGCATTCCAGTCTCCAAAGCCTGCTCTCTGCAACAGTCCTTCTGCACCCCAGTCTCCAACGTTTGTTCTCCGTTCTTCTGAACCTCAAACTCCGAACTCAGCAGTATGTAAAACTCCTTCTTCACCACAGTCTCCATTCTCTGCTCTCTGTAAGAATCTTTTTGCACCCCAGTCTAAAACCTCTCCTCTCTGTAAAAGTCCTTCTCCACCTCAGTCTCCAAGTTCTGCAATCTGTAATGGTCCTTCTGCACCCCAGTCTCCAACCTCTGGTCTCTGAATCGATCCTTCTGAATCTCAGTCTCCAAACTCTGCTCTCTTTAACAGTCCTTCTGCACCCCAGTCTCCAACGTCTGCTCTCTGTAACAGTCCTTCTGCTCTCTAGTCTCCAACATCTGCTCTCTTCAACGGTCCTTCTGCACCAAAGTCTCAAAACTCTGCTCTCTCTAACAGTCCTTCTGTACCGCAGTCTCCAACCTCTTCTCTCTGTAATGGTCATTCTGCACACCAATTGCGAACCTCTCCTTTCTGTAACACTACTTCTGCACCTCAGATTCCAAACTCTGCTCTCTGTATGAGTCCTTCTAAGCCTTAGTCTGAAACCTCTGCTGTCTGCAACAGTCCTTCTGCACCCCAGTCTCCAAACTGTGCTATCTGTAACAATACTTTTTCACCCCAGTCTACAACCTCTGCTCTCTGCAACAGGTCTTCTGCACCCCAGTCTCCAAACTCTGCTCTCTGTAACAGGCCTTCTGTACCCCAGTCTCCAACCTCTTCTCTCTGCAACGATTCTTCTGCACCTGAGTCTCCAACCTCTGTTCTCTGCAACAGTCCTTCTTAACCGCAGTCTCCAACCTCTGATCTCTGCAATAATCCTTCTGCATTCCAGTCTCCAACAACTGCTCTCTGCAACAGTCCTTCTGCATCCCAGTCTCCAACCTCTTCTCTCTTCTACAGTATTCTGCACCCCAGTCTCCAACCTCTGCTCTCTGCAACATTTCTTTTCCACCCAAGACTCCAACCTGTGCTCTCTGTAACTGTCCTGCGGCACCCAAGTCTCCAAACTCTGCTCTCTGTAGCGATCCTTCTTCACCTCATTCTCCAACCTCTGCTCTCTGCAACGATCCTTCTGCACCCCAGTCTCCATTATCTGCTCTCTGTAAAAATCCTTTTGCACCCCAGTCTCCAATCTCTCCTCTCTGCAGATGTCCTTCTGCACCAAAGTCTCCAAGTTCTGCAATCTGTAAGAGTCCTTCTGCACCCCAGTCTCAAAACTCTGCACTCAGAAATGATCTTTCTGCACCTCAGTCTCCTACCTCTGCTCTCCTTAATAGTCCTTCTGCACCCAGTCTCCAACATCGGCTCTCTGCATCGATCCTTCTTCTCCCCAGTTTCGAACCTCTGCTCTCTGCAATGGTCCTTCTGCACCCCAGTTTCAAAACTCTGCTCTTTGTAACAGACCTTCTGAACCTCAGTCTCTAAAATGCTCTCCGTAAGATCCTTCTGCAACCCAGTCTCGAAACATTGCTATCTGTAACAGTTCTGTTGGACACCAATATCCAAACTCTGCTCTATGTAACAATACTTCTGCACCCCAGTCTCCATCCTCTGCTCTCTGTAACACTCCTTCTGCACCCCAGTCTCCATCCTCTGCTCTCTGTAAGAATCCTTCTGCACCCCAGTCTCCAATCTCTCCTCTCTGTAACAGTCCTTCTTCACCTCAGTCTCAAAACTCTTCTCTCTTTAATGATCCTTCAGCACCTCAGTCTCTATCCTCTGCTCTCTGTAACAAACATTCTGCACCTCAGTCTCCAAATTCTGCTCTCTGTAACAGTCCTTCTGCACCTTACTGTCTAACCTCTGCTCTCTGTAAGATCCTTCTGAAACCCTGTCTTCAACCTCTGCTTTCTGCAATGGTCCTTCTGCACCCGAGTCTCCAACGTCTGTTCTCAACAACAGTCCTTCTGCACCTCACTCTGCAACCTCTGCTCTCTGCAACAGTCTTTCTGCACCCCTTTCTCTAACCTCTGCTCTCTGTAACAGACTTTCTGCACTTCAGACTCAAACCTCTGCTCTCTGCAACAGTCCTTCTGAACCTCAGTGTTCGAATTCTTCTCTCTGTAAGATCCTTCTGAAACCCAGTCTCCGACCTCTGCTTTCTACAATGGTCCTTCTGCACCCCAGTCTCCAACATCTGTTCTCTACAACACTTATTCTTTACCCCAGTCTCCAAACTCTGCTCTCTGTAACAGTCCTTCTGTACCGCATTCTCCAACCTCTGTTCTCTGTAAGGTTTCTTCTGCACCCCAGTCTTCAACCTCTGCTTTCTGTATCAGTAATTCTGCACCACATTCTCCAAACTCTGCTCTCTGTAAAAGTCCTTCTGCACCTCAGTCTGCAACCTCTGCTCTCTGCAAAAGTCCTTCTGCACTCCAGTCTCCAACATCTGCTCTCTGCAACACTCCTTCTCCACCTTCTCTTCAACCTCAGCTTTCCGCAACAATCCTTCTGCACCGAGGTCACCAACGTCTGCTTTCTTTATAAGTCCTTCTGCATCCCAGTCTTCAACCTCTGCTCTCTGTAAGAGGACTTCTGCACCTCAGTCTCAAACCTCTTCTCTCTGCAACAGTCCTTTCCCACCCTAGTCTAAAAATTCTGCTCTCTACAACACTCTTTCTGCACACTAGTTACCAACATCTGCTCTCTGCAACAGTCCCTTTGCACCTAAGTCTCCCAACTCTGCTCTCTGTAATAATCTTCTGCAACCCAGTCTTTAAACTCTGCACTTTGTACCTGTCCTTCTGCACAACAGTCTCCAACTTCTGCTCTTTGTAACAGGACTTCTGCAACCCAGTCTCCAAACTCTGCTCTCTGTAACAGGCTTTATTCACCCCAGTCTCCAAATTCTCCTCTCTGTAACAGGCCATCTGCACGCCAGTCTCCATACTCTGCTCTCTGTAGCAAGCCTTCTGCACCCCAGTCTACAAACTCTGCTCTCTGCAATGATCCTTCTGCATCCCAATCTCCAACTTCTGCTCTCTGCAATGATCCTACTGCACCCAAGTCTCCAACCTCTAATCTCTGCAACAGTCCTTCTGCACCCCAGTCTCCAACCACTGCTCTCTGTAACAGTACATCTGCACATCAGTCTCTAAACTCTGCTCTCTGTAAGATCCTTCTGCACCCCTGTCTCCAAGCTCTGCTATTTGCAACGATCCTTCTGCACCCCAGTCTCCAACCTCTGTTCTATGTAACAGGACTTCTGCACCTCAGTCTCCAACCTCTGCTCTCTTCAAAAGTCCTTCTGCACTTCAGTCTCTAAATTCTGCTCTCTGCAACAGTCCTTCTGTACTGCATTCTCCAAACTCTACTCTCTGTAACGTTCTTTCTGCACCCCATACTAGAGTATCTGCTTTCTGTATCAGTCCTTCTGCAGCCCAGTCTCTAACTTCTGCTCTAAGTTTCCTTCTGCACCTTAGTCTCCAACCTCTGCTCTCTGCAACAGTCCTTCTGCACCCCGGTCTCAAACCTCTGCTTTCTGCAACAGTCCTTCTGCACTTCAGTCTCCAAACTCTGCTCCCTGCAACAGTCCTTCTGCACCAAAGTCTCAAAACTCTGCTTCCTGCAACAGTCCTTCTGCACCTCAGTCTCTAACCTCTACTCTCTTTAACAGTCCTCCTGCACCTCAGTCTTCAACATTTGCTCTTTGTAAGATTCTTCTGCAACCCAGTCTCCAAACTATGCCCTCTGTAACAGTCCTTCAGCACCCCTTCTCCAAACTCTGTTCTCTGTAACAGTCTTACTGCAAACCAGTCTCAATACTCTGCTCTTTACAACGATTCTTCCCTACCCCAGTTTCCATCCTCTGCTCTCTGCAACAGTTATTCTCCACACCAATCTCCAACCTCTGCTCTCTGTAACAGTCCTCCAGTAGTGCAGTATCCAAAATCTCCTCTCTGTAGCGGTTCTTCTGCACCCTAGTCTCCAAACTCTGTTCTCTGTAACAGTCCTTCTAAACCTCAGTGTCAAAACTCTGCTCTCTGCAACAGTCCTTCTGCACCTCAGTCTGAAAACTCTGTTCTCTGCAACGATCCTTCTGCACCCCAGTGTCCAACATCTGCTCTCTGTAAAAGTCCTGCTGTACCTCAGTCTCCAAACTCTGGTCTCTGTAAGATCTTTCTGCAACCCTATCTCCAAACCCTGCATTCTGTAAGAGTCCTTCTGCAATCTAGTCTCCAACCTCTGCTCTCTGTAACAGGCCTTTTGCACCCCATTCTCCAACCTCTGCTCTCTGTAACAGTGCTTCTGAACCTCAGTCTAAAAACTTTGCTCTCTGCAACAGTCCTTCTGCACCCCAGTCTCCAAACTCTGCTTACTGTATCAGTCCATCTGCACCACAGTTTCCAACCTCTGCTCTCTGTAACAGTCTTTCTGCACCTCATTCTACAAACTCTGCTCTCTGCAACAGTCCTTCTGCATTCCAGTCTCCAACATCTACTCTCTGCAACAGTCCTTCTGAACCAAATCTCCAACCTCTTTCTCTGTGACAGTCCTACTGTAACCCAGTCTCAAACCTCTGCTCTATGCAACAGTCCTTCTGAACCCCAATCTGAACCTGTGCTCTCAGCAACAGTCCTTATACACCCCAGTGTCCAGCCTCTTCTTTCTACAACAGTCCCTCTGCATCCCAGTCTCCAACCTCTGTTCTATGTAACAATCCTTCTGCACCTCAGTCTCCGAACTCTGTTCTCTGCAACGGTGCTTCTGCACCTCATTCTCCAAAAACTACTCCATGTAAAAGTACTTCTGAACACCTTCTCCATACCCTGCTCTCTGTAACAGGCCTTCTGCACCCCAGTCTCTCAACTCTGTTCTCTATAAAAATCTTTCTGCACCCCAGTCTCAAAATTTTGCTCTCTAGCAGATTATGCTAAGTGAAGCTAGCCAAGCCCTAAAAAACAAATGTCAAATGTCTTCTTTGATATAAAGAGAGCCACTAAGAATAGAACAGGAAGGAAGAGCATGAGGAAAAGACTAACAGTAAACTAAGACGAATGGGGGAAGAGAAAGGAAGAGAGAAGGGAAAACATATGGAAATGGTAGGAGACCTTCAGTGATACACAAAATTATAAGAGGTTATGAGGGGCAAGGGGGTGGGGGGAAAAAGGGGAGAGAATTGAACAACAGCAGAGGAGGTAGAGAGGGAAGATGGAAGAGGAGGGGAGGGGGGATAGTAGGGGATAGGAAAGGCAGCAGAATACAACAGTCACTAATATGCCATTATGTAAAAATGTGAGTATGTAACAGAAGTGAGTCTGTATTATGTATTTGGGGAGTTCAAAACCCAATTGAGTCGAATGTATGAAAGATGATATGTCTTGAGCTCTGTAATGTTTTGAACAATCAATAAAAAAAAAGAAAAAAAAATTTTGCTCTCTATAACGATCCTTTTGCACCCCAGTGTCCAACATCTGCTCTATGCAGCAGACCTTCTGCATCCCAGTCTTCAACATGTGCTCTCTGCAAAATTCCTTCTGCACCTCAGTCTGAAAACTCTGTTCTCTACAAGGATCCTTCTGCACCTTAGTCTCCAACCTCTGCTCTCTGTAACAGTCCTCCTGCACCTCGCTCTACAATCTCTGCTCTCAGTAAGATCCTTGTGCAACTTTGTATATAAACTCTGCTCTCTTTAGGAGTTCTTCTGCAAGTCAGTCTGAAAAATCTGTTCTCTACAAGGATCCTTCTGCACCCCCGCCTCCAATCTATGCTATCTATAACAGTCCTTTTGCACCTCAGTCTCCAAACTCAGCTCTCTGCAACGACCCATCTGTACCTCAGTTTCGAAAGTCTACTCTCTGTAACAGTGCTTCTGCACCCCAGTCTCAAACTTCTGCTATCTGCAATGATCCTTCTCCACACCATTCTCCAACATCCGCTCTCTGCAACAGTCCTTCTGCACCCCAGTCTCCAACTTCTGCTCTCTGAAACGATTCATCTGCACCCCAGTTTCCAACATGTGCTCTATGCAACAGTCCTTTTGCACCCATGTCTCCATCCTCTGCTCTCTGAAACAGTCAATCTGCACCTCAGGCTGAAAACTCTGTTCTCTGCAATGATCCTTCTGCACCCCAGTCTCCAACCTCTGCTCTCTGCAACAGTCCTTCTAAACCCCAGTCTCCAAATTCTGCTCTCTGCAACAGTCCTACTGCACGCGAGGCTCCAACTTCTGTTCTCTGTAACAATCCTTCTTCAACTCAGTTACCAAACTTTGATCTCTGCAATAGTCCTTCTTCACCACAGTCCCCAAACTCTGCTCTCTGTAACAATCTTTCTGCACCCCAGTCTCCAAACTCTTCTGTCTACAACCATTTTTTGCACCCCAGTCTCCAAACTCTGCTCTCTGCAAAAGTCGTTCTGCACCCCAGTCTCCAAAATCTGCTCCCTACAACAGTTCTTCTGCACCTCAGTTTCACAACTCTGCTCTCTGCAACGATCCTTGTGGACCCAAGTCTTTAAACTCTACTTTTTATAATAGTCTTTCTGCACCTCAGTCTCCAACCTCTGCTCTCTGTAAGATCCTTCTGCACCCCAGTTTCACAACTCTGCTCTCTGTAATATTTCTTCTGCTTCCCAGTCTTTAATCTCTTCTCTCTGTAACAGTCCTTCTGCTCCGTAATCTCCAACCTTTGCTCTCAGTAACACTCGTTCTTTACCGCAGTCTCCAAAATCTGCTCTCTGTAACAGTCTTTCTGACCCGCTGTCTCTAACCTCTGCTCTGTGTAAGGGTCCTTCTGCACCCCAGTCTCCATTCTCTGCTCTCTGCAAAAGTCCTTCTGCACCCCAGTCTCTAACATCTGCTCTCTGCAACAGTCCTTCTGAAGCTCAGTCTGAAAAATCTGCTCTCTGCAACGATCTTTGAGCACCCCAGTCTCCAAAATATGCTTTCTATAACAGTCCTTCTGCACCTCAGTCTCCAAAATCGGCTCTCTGTAACAGTGCTTCTGCACCCCAGCCACCAACCTGTGCTCTCTGTAAGATCCTTCTGCACCCCAGTTTCCAAATCTGCTCTCTGTAACATTCTTTCTGCTCCCCAGTCTCCAACCTCTTCTCTTTGTAACAGTCCTTCTGCTCCCCAGTCTACAAGGTCTACACTATGAAATAGTCCTTCTCCACACCAGTCTCCAACCTCTGCTCTCTTTAACAGTCCTCCTGTAGTGCAGTCTCAAAAATCTTCTCTCTGTAACGGTCCTTCTACATCCAAGTCTCAAACCTCTGCTTTCTGTAACAGTCCTTCTACACCCCAGTCTCCACACTCTGCTATCTGTAATAGTCCTTGTGCACCCCAGTGTCCAACCTCTGCTCTCTATAACAATAATTCTGCACCTTAGTCTCAATCCTCTGCTCTCTGCAGAAGTTGGAGACTGTTTTGAAGAAGGACTGTTACAGAGAGCAGAGGTAGGAGACAGCGGTGCAGAAAGATCTTACAGAGAGCAGAATTTGGAGACTGAGGTTCAGAAGGACTGTTGTAGAGATAAGAGGTTGGAGACTGGGGTGCAGTAGGATCATTGCAGAGAGCAGAGGTTAAAGACTGGGGTGCAGAATCATCGTTGCATAGACCAGAGGTTGGAGACTTGGATGCAGAAGGCCTGAAAAAAGAGAGCAGATTTGGAGACTGGCGTGCAGAAGGCCTGTTACAGAGTGGAGAGGTTGGAGACTTGGGTGCAGAAGGACTGGTACAGAGAGCAGATTTCGAAGAAAGGGTTGCTGAATGATCTTACAGAGAGCAGAGTGTGGAGATTAAGGTGCAGGTGGACTGTTACAGAGAGCAGTGGTTGGAGACTGGAATGCAGAAGGATTGTGGAGAGGAGAGGTTTCAGACTGAGGTGCAGAAGTACTGTTACAGAGAGCAGAGGTTGGAGATTGAGGTGCAGAAGGACTGTTACAGAAAGCAGAGGTTGGAAATTGGGGTGCAGAAGGACCATTACAGAGAGCAGAGGTTGGAGACTACGGTATAGAAGGACTGTTACAGAGAGCAGAGGTGGGAGACTTGGGTACAGAAGGACTGTTACAGAAAGCAAAGATTGGAGACTGAGGTGAAGAAGGATAGACACAGAGAGCAGAGGTTGTAGACTGGGGTTCAGAAGGACTCATACAGAAAGCAGAGGTTGAAGAATGGGGTGATGA
>NW_027522864.1:26528-73222 GCF_052094955.1 Ictidomys tridecemlineatus | reverse complement strand
AGAGCAGAATTTGGAGACTGTTGTGCAGAAGGACTGTTACAGAGTGCAGAGTTTAAAAACTGGGTTGTAGAAAGATATTACAGAGAGCAGAGTTGGAAGAATGAGGTGCAGAAGGACTGTTACAGACAGCAGAATTAGGAGACTTGCGTGCAGAAGGGTGGTTTCAGGGAGCAGAGTTTTCAGACTGAGGTTCAAAAGGACTGTTGCAGAGAGCAGATGTTCGAGACTGGGGTGCAGAAGAACTGTTGCAGAGAGGAGAGTTTGGAGACAGGGGTGCAGAAGTACTGTTATAAAGAGCAGAGTTTGGAGACTGGGTTGCTGAAAAATCTTACAGAGAGCAGAGGCTGGAGACTGGGGTGAAGGTGGACTGTTACAGAGAGCAGTGGTTTGAGACTGGGGTGCAGAAGAATTGTGCAGAGAGCAGAGGTTCCATAGTGAGGTCCAGAAGGACGGTTACAAAGAGCAAACGTTGGAGACTGAGGTGTAGAAGGACTGTTACACAAAGAAGAGTTTGGAGACTCAGGTGCAGAAGGACTGTTACAGGAAGCAGAGTTTGGAAATTAGGGTGCAGAAGGACTGTTACGGTGAGTAGAGGTTGAAGACTGGGGTGCAGAAGGATTCTTACATACAGCACAGGTTGGAGACTGAGGTGCACACGGATAGATACAGAGAACAGAGGTTAGAGACGTGGGTTCAGACAGACTGATACAGAAAGCAGAGGTTGGAGACTGGGGTGTGGAATGACCCTTACGAAGAGCACATGTTGGAGACTGTGGTACAGAAGGACTGTAACAGAGAGCAGATCTTGGAGTCTGGAGAGCAGAAGTACTGTTTTAGAGGACAGAGTTTGGAGACTGGGGTGAAGAAATAATGTTACAAAGAGCAGAGTCTGGAAACTGGAGTGCAGAAGGATATTACAGAGACTGGGGTCCAGAAAGATCATTGCAGAGAGCAGAGTTTGGAGACTGGGGTGCAGAAGTACTGTTGCAGAGAGCAGATGTTGGAGACTGGGGTGTAGAAGGACTGTTACATAGAGCAGAGTTTGGTGACTGAGGTGCAGAAGTACTGTTACAGAGAGCAGAGTTTGATGACTGGGGTGAAAAGGACAGTTAAAGAGAGCAGAGTTGGAGACTGGGGTTCAGATGGATCTTATAGAGAGCAGAGTTTGAACACTGGGGTGAAAAGGACAGTTGCAGAGAGCAGATGTTAGAGACTAGGGTAGAGAAGAATTGTTGCAGAGAGAAGAGGTTGAAAACTGGGGTGCAGAAGTCCTGTTACAGAGAGCAGAGTATAAAGACTGTTGTGCAGAACGACTGTTACAGAGTGCAGAGTTTAAAGACTTGCCTGCAGAAGGGTCTTACAGAGAGCAGAGTTTGGAGACTGAGGTGTAGAAGGACTGTTACAGAGAGCAGAGGTAGGAGACTGGGATGCAGAAAGGTAGTTGCAGAGAGCAGAGTTTTCACACTGAGGTGCAGAACTGTTGCAGAGAGCAGATGTTGGAGACTGGGCTGCAGAAGGACTGTTGCAGAGTGCAGATGTTGGTAACTAGGGTGCAGAAGGACTGTTGTAGAGAGCAGAGGTTGGAGACTGGGGTGCAGAGGACAGTTGCAGAGAGCAGAGGTTGGAGACTGGGGTTCAGATGGATCTTATAGAGAGCAGAGTTTGGACACTGGCGTGAAAAGGACTGTTGCAGAGAGCAGATGTTGGAGACTGGGGTGGAGAAGAATTGTTGCAGAGAGAAGAGGTTGGAGACTGGGGTGCAGAAGTCCTGTTACAGAGAGCAGAGTTTAAAGACTGTTGAGCATAACGACTGTTACAGAGTGCAGAGTTTAAAGACTTGGCTGCAGAAGGGTCTTACAGAGAGCAGAGTTTGGAGACTGAGGTGTAGAAGGACTGTTACAGAGAGCAGAGGTAGGAGACTGGGGTGCAGAAAGGTAGTTGCAGAGAGCAGAATTTTCACACTGAGGTGCAGAACTGTTGCAGAGAGCAGATGTTGGAGACTGGCCTGCAGAAGGACTGTTGCAGAGTGCAGATGTTGATAACTAGGGTGCAGAAGGACTGTTGTAGAGAGCAGAGGTTGGAGTCTGGGGTGCAGAGGACAGTTGCAGAGAGCAGAGGTTGGAGACTGAGGTGTGGAAGGCCTGTAACAGAGAGCAGAGTTTGGAGACTCAGATGCAGAAGGACTTTTACAGAGAGCAGAGGTTGGATACAGGGGTGCAGAAGGATCTTACAGAGAGCAGAATTTGGAGACTGAGGTGCAGAAGCACTGTTGCAGAGATCAGAGGTTGGAGACTGGGTTGCACTAGGATCATTGCAAAGATTAAGGTTGGAGACTGGGGTACAGAAGGATCGTTGCAGAGAGCAGAGTTTGGTAACTGGGGTGCCGAGGCCTACTACAGAGAGTAGAGTTTGTAGACTAGCCTGCAGAAGGCCTGTTACAGAGAGGAGAGGTTGGAGACTGAGGTGCAGAAGTCCTGTTACATAGAGTAGATGTTGGAGACTGGGGTGCAGAAGGATCAAGCAGAGAGCAGAGGTTTTAGACTGAGTTTCAGAAGGACTGTTGTAGAGATCAGAGGTTGGAGACTGGGGTGCAGTAGGATCGTTGCAGAGAGCAGAGTTTGGAGACTGGCATGCAGAAGGCCTGTTACAGAGAGGAGAGGTTGGAGACCGGGTTCAGAAGAAATGTTATGGAGAGCAGTGTTTGGAGACTGGGTTGCTGAAGGATCTTACAGAGAGCAGAGGTTTGAGACTGAGATGCAGGTGGTCTGTTACAGAGAGCAGTGGTTTTAGACTGGGGTGCAGAAGGATCGTGCAGAGAGCAGAGATTTCAGACTGAGGTGCAGAAGGACTGTTACAGAGAGCAGAGGTTGGAGACTGAGGTGTAGAAGGACTGTTACAAAGAGGAGAGTTTGGAGACTAAGGTGCAGAAGGACTGTTACAGGAAGCAGAGTTTGGAAATTGGGGTGCAGAAGGACCGTTACAGAGAGCTAAGTTTGGAGACTGCGATATAAGATTGTTACCGAGAGCAGAGGTTGAAGACTGGGGTGCAGAAGGACTCTTACATAGAACGGAGGTTGGAGACTGAGGTGCAGGACGATAGATACAGAGAACAGAGATTGGAGACTGGGGTTAAGACAGACTGTTATAGAAAGCAGAGGTTGGAGACTGGGATGTAGAAGGACCGTCACAATGAGCTGAGGTTGGAGACTGCGGTAAAGAATGACTGTTACAGAGAGCAGATTTCGGAGTCTTGAGAGAAGAGGACTGTTGCTGAGGACAGATGTTGTAGACTGTGGTGGAGAAGGAATGTTACAGAGAGCAGAGTTTTGAAACTGAAGTACAGAGTGATCTTACAGAGAGCAGAGGTTGGAGACTGTGGTGCAGAAGGACTGTTGCAGAGTGCAGATGTTGGAGACTGGGGTCCAGAAAAATCGTTGAAGAGAGTAGAGTTTAAAGACTGGGGTTCAGAAGGACTGTTGCAGAGAGCAGATGTTGGAGAGGGGGTGCAGAAGGACTGTTGCTGAGAGCAGACTTTAGAAACTGGGGTGCAGAAGGACTGTTACACAGAGCAGAACTTGGATAGTGAGGTGCAGAAAGACTGTTACAGAGAGAAGAAGTTGGATACGTGGGGCAGAAGTACACTTACAGATAGCAGAGGTTGGAAACTGGGGTTCAGATGGATCTAACAGAGAGCAGAGTTTGGAGACTGGGGTTCTAAAGGACTCTTACAGAGTGCAGAGTTTAAAAACTGGGTTGCAGAAGTATCTTACAGAGAGCAGAGTTTGGAGACTGAGGTGCAGAAGGACTGTTACATTGAGCAGATCTCTGAGTCTGGGGAGCAGAAAACTCTTGCAGAGGACAGAGGTTAAAGACTGTGGTGGAGAAGGAATGTTACAGAGAGCAGAGTTTGGAAAGTGGAGTGCAGAAAGATCTTAAAGAGAGAAGAGGTTGGAGACTGTGGTGCAGAAGGACTGTTGCAGAGAGATGACGTTGGAGACATGGGTCCAGAAAAATCGTTGCAAAGAGCAGAGTTTGGAGACTGGGGTTCAGAAGGACTGCTGCAGAGAACAAATGTTGGAGACTGGGGTTCAGAAAAACTGTTGCAGAGAGCAGATTTTAGAGGCTGGGGTGCAGAAGGACTATTAAATAGAGCAGAGGTTGGAGACTGAGGTGAAGAAGGACTGTTACAGAGATCGGATATGAAGACTGGGTTGCAGAAGGACTGTTACAGAGAGCAGAGGTTGAAGAATGGGGTTCAGATGGATCTTACAGAGAGCAGAGTTTGGACACTGGGGTGCAAAAGGACTGTTGCAGAGAGCAGATGTTGGAGACTGGGGTGGAGAAGAATCGATGCAGAGAGAAGAGGTTGGAGACTGGGGTGCAGAAGGCCTTTTACAGAGAGAAGAGGTTGTAGACTGTTGTGCAGAAGGACTGTTACAGAGTGCAGAGTTTAAAGACTGGGTTGCAGAATGATCTTACAGAGAGCACAGTTGGGAGACTGAGGAGTAGAAGGACTGTTACAGAGAGCAGAGTTAGGGGACTGGGGTGCAGAAGGGTGGATGCAGAGAGCAGATGTTGGTAAATAGGGTGCAGAGGACTGTTGTAGAGAGCAGAGTTTAGAGACTGAGGTTTGGAAGTCTTGCTACAGAGAGCAGAGGTTGGAGACTTGGATGCAGAAGAACTGTTACAGAGAGCAGAGTTTGGATACAGGGGTGCAGAAGGATCTTACAGAGAGCAGAATTTGGAGACTGTGGTGCAGAAGGACTGTTGCAGAGAGAAGACTTTGGAGACTGGCGTGCAGGACAGTTATAGAGAGGAGAGGGTGGAGACTGTGGTGCAGGTGGACTGTTACATAGAGCAATGTTTTGAAACTGGAGTGCAGAAGGATCGTGTAGAGAGCAGAAGTATCAGGCTGATTTGCAGAAGGACTGTTACAGAAAGTAGAGGTTGGAAATTGGGGTGCAGAATGACCGTTACAGAGACCAGAGTTTAGAGACTGCGGTATAAAAAAACTGTTACAGAGAGCAGAGGTTGGAGACTTGGGTGCAGAAGAAATTTTACAGAGAGCACAAGTTGGAGACTGAGGTGCAGAAGGATAGATACAGAGAGCAGAGGTTTGAGACTGAGGTTCAGAAGGACTGATACAGAAAGCAGTATTTGGAGACTGGGGTGCAGAATGCCCTTTACGGAGACCAGTGGTTGGAGACTGCGGTACAGAAGGACTCTTACAGAGAGCAGATGTTAGAGACTGGGAGCAGAAGGACTGTTGCAGAGGACAGAGTTTGGAGACTGGGGTGCCACAGGACACTTGCACAAAGCAGAGGATAAAGACTGGGTAAGAGAAGGAATGTTACAGAGAACAGAGTTTAGAATCTGGAGTACAGAAGGATCTTACAGAGACCAGAGTTTGGAAAATTTGGTGCAGAAGGACTGTTGCAGAGAGCAGAGGTTGGAGACTGGGGTGCAGTAGGATCATTGCAGAGAGGAAAGGTTGGAGACTGGGGTGCAGAAAAACTGTTACATAGAGTAGAGGTTGGAGAATGGGGTGCAGGAGGATCGTTGAATGGAGCAGAGCTTGGAGACAGGTGTGCAGAAATATCTTACAGAGAGCAGAAGTTGGAGACTGAGGTGCAGAAGGACTCTTGTAGAGATCAGAAGTTGGAGACTGGGTTGCAGTAGGATCATTGCAGAGAGCAGAGGTTGGAAACTGTAGTGCAGAAGGACTGTTACAGAGAGCAGAGTTTGGAGAATGGGGTGCAAAAGGACTGTTACAGAGTGCAGAGTTTAAAGACTGGGTTTCAGAAGGATCTTACAGATAGCAGAGTTGGGAGACTGAAGTGTAGAAGGACTGTTACAGAGAGCAGAGGTAGGAGACTGGGGTGCAGAAGGGTCGATGCAGAGAGCAGATGTTGGTAACTAGGGTGCAGAAGTACTGTTGCGGAGAGCAGAGGTTGGAGACTGGGGTGCAGAAGGACTGTTGCAGAGAGCAGACGTTGGAGACTGACGTGCGAAAGTCATGTAACAGAGAGAAGAGGTTGGATACTGGGGTGCTTAATGATCTTACAGAGAGCAGAATTTGGAGACTGAGGTGCAGAAGGACTGTAGCAGAGATCAAATGTAGGAGACTGGTTTGCTGTAGGATTATTGTAGAGAGCAGATGTTGGAAACTGGGGTGCAGAAGGATCGTTGCAGAGAGCAGATTTTGGAGACTGGGGTGCAGAAGGCCTTCTACAGAGAGAAGAGTTTGGAGACTGGATTGATGAAGAATCTTACAGAGAGCAGAGTTTGGAGACTGAGGTGCAGAAGGACTGTTATAGAAAGCAGAGGTTGGAAATTGGGGTGCAGAAGGACACTTACTGAGACCAGAGTTTGGAGACTGCAGTACAGAAAAACTGTTTCTGAGAGCATGGGTTGAAGACTGAGGTGCAGAAGGATAGATACGGAGAGCAGAGATTTGAGACTGAGGTTCAGAAGGACTGATACCGAAAGCAGAGTTTGAAGACTGGGGTGCAGAACGCCCGTTACGGAGAGCAGATGTTGGAAACTGGGGAGCAGAAGGACTGTTGCAGAGGACAGAGGTTGGAGACTGGAGTGCCGCAGGACACTTGCAGAAATCAGAGGTTAAAGACTGGGTTGGAGAAGGAATGTTACAGAGAGCAGAGTTTGAAGACTGTCGTTCAGAAGGACTGTTACAGAGAGGAGAGGTTAAAGACTGGGGTCCAGAATTATCGTAGCAGAGAGCAGAGTTTTGAGACTGGGGTGCAGAAGGACTGTTGCAGAGAGCAGAGGTTGGAGAGTGAGGTGCAGAAAGACTGTTACAGAGAGCAGAGTTTGGAGACTGGGGTGCTAAAGAACTGGTAAAAAGAGCAGAGTTTGGGGACTGTGGTGAAGCAGGACTGTTGCAAAGAGCAGACATTGGAGACTGGGGTTCAGATGAATCTTAAAGTGAGCAGAATTTGGAGACTGAGTTGCAGAAGGACTGTTGCAGAGATCAGAGGTTGGAGACTGGGGTGCAGATAAATCGTTGGAGAGAGCAGATTTTTAAGACTGGGGTGCGGAAGGCCTGCTACAGAGAGCAGAGTTTTGGGATTGAGGTGCAGAAAGACTTACAGAAAACAGAGGTTGCAAATCGAGGTGCAGAAGGACTGTTACAGAGACCAGAGTTTGGAGACTGCTGTAGAGAAAAACTGTTACAGAGAGAAAAGGTTTAAGCATGGGGTGCAGAAGGACTTTTACAGAGAGCAGAGGTTGAATACTGGGGTGCTTAAGGATCTTACAGAGAGCAGTTGTTGGAGACTTGGGTGGAGAAAGACTGTTGCAGAGAGCAGACGTTGGAGACTGGGGTGAAGAAAGATCGTTGTAGAGAGCAGAGGTTTGAGACTGGGGTGCAGAAGGACTGTTACAGAGAACAGAGGTTGGAGATTTGGGTGCAGAATACCTGTTACAGAAAGAAAGGTTTGGAGAATGGGTGCAGAAAGACTGTTACAGAGGGAAGAGTTTGCAGACTGGGTTGCAGAAAGATCTTACACAGAGCAGAGGTTGGAAACTGAGGTGCAGAAGGATTGTTACAGAGAGCAGATTTTGGAGACTGGGGTGGAGAAAGACTGTTGCAGAAAGCATAGGTTGGAGACTGTGGTGTAGAAGGACTGTTGGAGGGAGCACAATTTGGAGACTTGGGTGCAGAAGAAATGTTGCAGAGAGCAGAGTTTGGAGAATGAGATGCAGAAGGACTGTTACAGAGATCACTGGTTGGAGACTGGGGTGCAGAAGGACTGATAGAGAAAGAAGAGGTTGGAGACTTTGGTGAAGAAGGAAAATTACAGAGAGCAGACTTTAAAGACCGCAATACAGGAGGCCTGTTACAGAGAGAAGAGGTTGGAGACTGGGGTTGAGAAGGACTATTTCAGAGTGCAGATATTGGAGACTGGGGTGTAGAAGAACTGTTGCAGAGAGAAGTGGTTGGAGACTGGGGTGCAGAAGAACTGTCGCAGAGAGCAGATTTTTTAGACTGAGGTTCAGAGGAAATGCTACAGATAGCAGAGTTTGGAGACTGGGGTGCAGAAGTACTGATACAGAGAGCAGAGGTTGGAGACTGTGGTGCAGAAGGAAGTTTAGAGAGAGCAGAGTTCGGAGACTGCAGTACAGAAGGACTGTTACAGTGAGCATACGTTGGAGACTAGGGTACAGAAGGACTGTTCCAGAGAGCAGATGTTGGAAACTGTGGTTCAGAAGGACTGTTGCAGAGAACAGAGTTTAGAGAATCGGGTGTAGAAGGACTGTTGCAGAGAGCACATGTTGGAGACTTAGGTGCAGAAGGACTGTTACTGAGAGCAGAGTTTGGAAACTAGGGTGCAGAAGGATATTACAGAGAGCAGAGTTTGGAGACAGGGGTGCAGAAGTACTGTTTCAGAGAGCAGAGGTTAAAGACTGAGGTGCAGAAGGACTGTTATAAAGAAGATTTTTGAGATGGGGAGAAGAAGGATTGTTACTGAGAACACAGGTTGGAGAGTCAGGTGCAGCAGTACCGTTGCAGAAAGCAGAGGTTGGAGACTGGCGAAGAGAAGGAATGTTACTGGGAGCAGAGTTTTGAAACTGTGGTGCAGAAAGATATAACACAGAGCAGAGGTTGGAGACAGGGGTGAAGAAGGACTGTTGCATAGAGCAGATGTTGGAGACTGGGGTGCAGCAGGATCGTTGCAGAAAGCAGAGGTTGGAGACTAGAGTTCAGAAGGTCTGTTGCAGAGAGCAGACGTTGCAGACTGGGGTGAAGAAGGATCTTTGCAGACAGCAGAGGTTAGAGACTGGGGAGCAGAAGGACTGTTACAGAGAGTAGAGTTTGAAGACTGAGGTGCAGATGAATCGTTGCTTAGAGCAGAGATTGGAGACTGAGGTGCAAAAGGACTGTTGCAGAGAGCAGAGGTTGGAGACTGAGGTGCAAAAGGACTGTTACAGAGAGTAGAGGTTGGAGATTGGCGTGCAAAAGGCCTGTTACAGAGAGCAGAGGTCAAAGACTAGGGTGCAGAAGAACTGTTACAGAGAGCAGAGTTTTTAGACTAGGTTGCACAAGGATCTTACAGAGAGCAGAGGTTGTAGACCAAGGTGCAGCAGGACTGTTACAGAGAGCAGAGGTTGGAGACTAGGGTTCAGAAGGATCGTTGCAGAGAACAGAGTTTTCAGACTGAGGTGCAGAAGGACTTTTGCAGAGAGCACATGTTGGAGACTAGGGTGCAGAACGACCGTTGCAGACAGCAGAAGTTGGAGACTGGAGTGCAGAAGGACTGTTGCAGAGAGCAGAGGTTGGAGACTCAGGTGCAGAATGATTGTTATAGAGAGCAGAGGTAGGATAGTGGTGTGCAAAAGGACTGATCCAGAGAGCATATGTTGGAGAATGGGGTTCAGAAGGCCTGTTACAGAGAGCAGCGGTTGGAGACTGAGGTGCTGAAGGATCATTTCAGAGAGCAGATATTGGAGACTGAGGTGCAGAAGGACTTTTAAAGAGAGGAGCGGTTGGAGACTGGGGTGCAGAAGGATTCTTACAAAGAGCAGAGGATGGAGACTGGTGTGCAGAAGGATTGTTACAGAGAGCAGAGTTTGTAGATTGGTGTCCAGAAGAACTGTTAAAGAGAGCAGAGGTTGGAGACTTGGGTGCATAAGGTCTGTTACGGAGAGCAGAGGCTGGAGACTGAGGTGCAGAAGGTCTGTTACAGAGAGCAGAGGTTGGAGACTGAGGTGCAGAAGGACTATTACAGAGAGCAGAGGTTGGAGACTGAGATTCAGAAGGATTGTTACAGAGAGCAGAGTTTTGACACTGATGTTCAGAAGGACTGTTACAGAGAGCAGAGCTTGGAGACTGGTGTGTAGAAGAATCATTGCAGAGAACAGAGGTTTGAGACTGAGGTGCAGAAGGATCCTTGCAGAGAGCCAAGGTTGGAGACTGAGGTTCAGAAGGATCGCTACAGAGAGCAGAGGTTGAAGACTGGGGTGCATAAGGACAGTTACAGAGAGCACAAGTTGGAGAATGGGGTGCAGAAGAACTGATACAGAAAGCAGACATTGGAGACTGGGGTGCAAAAGGACCCTTACAGAGAGCAGAGGTTGGAGACTGTGGTACAGAAGGACTGTTACAGAGAGCAGAGGTTGGAGACTTGGGTGCAGAAGGACTGATACAGAGAACAGAAGTTTGAGACTGGGGTGCAGAAGAAACTTTGCAGAGAGCAGAGTTTGGAGACTGAGGTGAAGAAGGATCGTTGCAGAGAGAAGAGGTTGGAGATTGGGTTGCAGAAGGCCTTTTATAGAGTGCAGAGTTTGGAGAGTGGGGTGCAGAAGGCCTGTTACAGAGAGCAGAGTTTGGGGACTGGGGTGCAGAAGCACTGTTACAGATAGCACAGTTTCGAGACAGGGATTCAGAAGGATCTTATAGAGAACATTTTGGAGACTGAGTTTCAGAAGGACTGTTTCAGAGAGCAAAGGTTGGAAACTGGGGTCCAGAATATTGTTACAGAAATCAGAATGTGGAGACTGGGGAGAAGAAAGGGTGTTACAGAGAGCAGAGTTTGGAGATTGGGGTGCAGTAGAACTGTTACCTGGAGCAGAGGTTGGAGACTGGGGTGCAGAAGGACTGTTGAAGAGAGCAGAGTTTGGAGACTGAGGTGCAGAAGGACTGTTCCAAAGAGCAGAGGTTGGAAACTGTGGTGCAGAAACCGTTGCAGAGAGCAGAGGTTGTAACCTGGGGAGAAGAACGATCGTTGCAGAGAACAGATGTTGGAGACTGGGGTGCAGAAGGAGTGTTACAGAGAGCAGAGGTTGGAGACTGAGGTGCAGAAAGACCGTTACAGATTTCAGAACTTCGAGACTGAGGTGGAGAAGGACTTTTACAGAGAGGAGAGTTTGGAGACTGGGGTGCAAAAGGATTCTTACAGAGAGCAGTGTATGGAGACTGGGGTGCAGAAGGAGATTTACAGAGTGCAGAGTTTTGAGATTTGTGTTCAGAAGAACTGTTACAGAGAGCAGAGCTTTGAGACTGGGTTGCAGAAGGAGTGTTACAGAGAGCAGAGTTTTGAGACTGTGGTGAAGAAGGATCGATGCAGAGAGAAGAGGTTGGAGACTGAGGTGCTGAAAAACTGTTACAGAGAGCAGACGTTGGAGACTGGGGTGCAGATGGATCTTACAGAGAGCAGAGATTGGAGACTGGGGTGCAGAAGGACTGTTATAGAAAGCAGAGGTTGGCAATTGGGGAGCAGATGGACCATTAAAAAGAGAAGAGGTTGGAGACTGCAATACAAAAGGACCTTTACAGAGAGCAGAGTTTGGAGACTGGATAGAAGAAGAATGGTTGCTGAGAGCAGATGTTGGAGACTGGGGTGCAGAAGGACTGTTACAGAAAGCAGAGGTTGGCAATTGGGGAGCAGATGGACCGTTACAAAAAGAAGAGGTTGGAGACTGCTATACAAGAAAATTTTACAGAGAGCAGACTTTGAAGACTGGATAGAAGAAAGATCATTGCAGAGAGCAGATGTTGGAGACTGCAGTGCAGAATGATTGTCACAGAGAGCACAGGTTGGAGACTGGGGTGCAGAAGAAATGTTGCAGAGAGCAGAGTTTGGAGACTTGGGTGTAGAAGGACTGATACAGAAAGCAGAGGATGAAGACTGGGGTGCAAAAGGACCGTTACAGATTGCAGAGTTTGGATAATGAGGTGCAGAAGGACTTTTACAGAGAGGAGAGGTTGGAGACAGGGGTGTCAAAGGATTCTTACAGAGAGCAGAGGATGGATACTGGGGTTCAGACGAACTGTTACAAAAAGAAGAGGTTGGAGACTGTGAAGCAGAAGGCCTGTTACAGAGAGCAGAGGTTGGACACTGATGTGCAGAAGGACTGTTACAGAGAACAGAGCTTGGAGACTGAGGTGCAGAAGAACTGTTGCAGAAAGCAGAGTTTGGAGACTGAGGTGCAGTAGGACTGACACAGAGAGCAAAGGTTTTATACTGGGGTGCAGAATAACTGATACGGAAAGTAGAGTTTGGAGACTGGGGTGCAGAAGGACTGTTACAGAGAGCAGACGTTGGAGACTGGGATGCAGAACGATCATTGCAGAGAACAGATGTTGGATACTGGGGTATAATAAGACGTTTGCAGAGAGCAGAGGTTGGAGACTGGGGTGCAGATGGATTGTTGCAGAAAGCAGAGGTTGGAGACTGAGGTGCAGAAGGACTGTTACAGAGAGCAGAGTTTTTAGACTGGGGTGCAAAATAACTGATACGGAAAGTAGAGTTTGGAGACTGGGGTGCAAAAGGACTGTTACAGAGAGCAGAGTTTGTAGCCTGGGGTGCAGAAGGACAGCTGCTGAGAACAGAGGTTGGATACTGGGGTGCACAAGGGCTGTTGCACAGAGATGAGGTTAAAGACTGACGTGAAGAATGACTGTTACAGACAGCAAAGTTTGGAGAACTTTTTGAAGAAGGATCTTACAGAGAGAAGACATTAGAGACTTGGATGCAGAAGGATCGTTGCAGAGAGCAGAGGTTGGAGACTGGGCTGTAGAAGGACTTTTGCATAGAGAAGAGGTTGGAGACTGGGGTGTAGAAGGCCTGTTACAGAGAGCAGAGTTCGGAGTCTGGGTTGCAGAAAACCTGTTACAGAGAGCAGATTATGGAGACTGGGGTGCAGAAGAAAGGTTGCAGAGAGCAGAGGTTGGAGAATCGGGTGCAGAAGGACTGTATCAGAGAGCAGAGGTTGGAGACTGGGGTGTAGAAGGACTGTTGCAGAGAGCAGACTTTGGAGAATGGGATGCAGAAAGATAGTAGCAGAGAGCAGATGTTGGATACTGGGGTATAATAAGACGTTTGCAGAGAGCAGAGGTTGGAGACTGGGGTGCAGATGGACTTTTGCTTAAAGCAGAGGTTGGAGACTGAGGTGCAGAAGGACTGTTACAGAGAGCAGAGGTTTTAGACTGGGGTACACAATAACTGATACGGAAAGTAGAGTTTGGAGACTGGGGTGCAGAAGGACTGTTACAGAGAGCAGAGTTTGTTGTCTGGGGTGCAGAAGGAAAGCTGCAGAGAACAGAGGTTTGATACTGGGGTGCACAAGTGCCATTGCAGAGAGATGAGGTTGGAGAGTGAGGTGCAGAATTACTGTTACAGAGAGCAAAGTTTGGAGAACGGGGTGCAGAAGGATCTTAATGAGAGCAGACGTTGAAGACTGGGATGAAGAAGGATCGTTGCAGTGAGCAGAGGTTGAAGACTGGGGTTTAGAAGTACTTTTGCAGAGAGAAGAGGTTGGAGACTTTGGTGCAGAAGGCCATTTACAGAGAACAGAGTTTGGAGACTGGGTTGCAGAAAACCTGTTACAGAAAGCAGATTTTGGAGACTGGGGTGCAGAAGGATTGTTACAAATTGCACAATTTGGGGACTGTTGTTTAGAAGGATTGTTGCAGAGAGCAGAAGTTTCAGACTGAGGCTTAGAAGGACTGTTAGAGAGAGCAGAGGTTGGAAATTGGTGTGTAGAAGGACCGTTGTAGAGAGAAGAGCTTGGAGACTGCCGTACTGAAGGACAGTTACAGAGCAGAGTTTGTAGACTGGGCTGCAGAAGGACCTTTGTAGAGAGCAGATTTGGGAGACTGGGGTGCAGAAGGATTGTTACAGAGAGCAAAGACTGGGGTGCAGAAGAAAAATTACAGAGAACAAAGAATGGAGACTGAGGTGCAGAAGGACTGTTACAGAGAGCAGAGGTGTAGAAAGATCATTGCAGAGAGAAGAGTTTGGGGACTGTGGTGCAGAAGGACTGTTAAAGAAAGCAGACGTTGGCAATTGGAGAGGAGATGGACTGTTACAAAAAGAAGAGGTTGGAGACTGCAATACAAAAGGACTTTTACAGAGAGCAGAGTTTGGAGACTGGGTAGAAGAAGGATTGTTGCAGAGAGGAGATATTTGAGACTCGGGTGCAGAAGGACTGTAGGAAAAATGTTGCAGACAGCAGGGTTTAGAGACTTGGGTGCATAAGGACTTTTGCAGAGAGCAGAGTTTGGAGACTGTGGTGCAGAAGGCCTGATACAGAGATCAGAGGTTGGAGACTGGGGTGCAGAAGGACTGTTGCAGAGAGCACAGGTTGGAGACTGGGGTGCAGAGGACTGTTGCAGAGTGCAGAGTTTAGAGACTGAGGTGCAGAAGAACTGTTACAGAGAGCAGAGTTTGGAGAATGGGGTGCAGAAAGACTAATACAGAAAGTAGAGGTTAAAGACTGGGGTGTAGAAGGACGGTTACACAGAGCAGAGTTTGGAGACTGCTGTACAGAAGGACTGTTACAGGGAGCAGAGGTTGTGGACTGGGCTTCTAAAGGATTATTGCAGAGAGCAGATGTTGTAGACTGGTGTGCAGAAGTATCTTACAGTGAGCATAGTTTGGAGACTGAGCTGCATAATTACTGTTACAGAAAGCACAAGTTGGAGACTGGGGTGCAGAAGGATTATTGCAGACAGCAGAGTTTTCAGATTGAGGTACATAAGAAATGTTGCAGAGAGCAGATGTTGTAGACTGGATTGCACAAGGACTGTTGCAGCGAGCAGAGGTTGGAGACTGGGGTGCAGAAGGATTGTTGCAGTGAGCATACGTTAGAGACTGGGGTGCAGATGGACTGATACAGAGAGCAGAGGTTGGAGACTGGACTGCAGAAGGCCTGTTACAGAGAGCACAATTTGGAGACTGGGGTGATGAAGGACTGTTACAGAGAGACTGTTACAGAAGACTGGGTTGTAGAAGGATCTTACAGAGAGCAGAGAATGGAGACTGAGGTTTAGAATCACTGTTACAGAGAGTAGAAGTTGGAGACTGAGGTGCAGAAGGACCGTTGCAGAGAGCAGAGGTTGGATACTGAGGTGCAGAAGGATTGTTACAGAGAGCAGAGGTTGGAGACACAGGTGAAGAAGGACTAATGCAGAGAGCAAAGGTTTTAGACTGGGATGTACAAGAACTGTTGCAGAGAGTACAGGTTGGAGATTAAGGTTCAGAAGGACTGTAGCAGGGAGAAGATGCTGGAGACTAAGGTGCAGAAGGACAGTTACGCAGAGCAGAGGTTGGAGACTGAGTTACAGAAGGACTGACACAGAAACCAAAGGTTGGAAATTGGGGTGCGGAAGTACCCTTACAGAGAGCAGAGTTTGGAGAATGCAGTACAGAAGGACTGTTACAGAGAGGAAAGTTTGGAGACTATGGTGCAAAAGGACTGTTGCAGAAAACAGAGGTTGCAGACTGAGTTTCAGAAAGAAGGTTACAGAGGGCAGAGTTTGAAGAATGTGGTTCAAACGACTGATATAGAAAGCACAGGTTGGATACTGGGGTGCATAAAGACCCTTACAGAGAACAGAGGTTGGAGACTGTGGTACAGAAGGAGTGTTACAGAGAGCAGAGGTTGAAGTCTGGGTTGCAGAATAACCGATATAGAGAACAGAGTTTGGAGACTGGGTTGCAGAAGGACCGTTGGGGCGATCAGAGTATGGAGACTTGGGTGTAGAAGGACTGTTGCAGAGAGCAGTGATTGGAGACTGAGTTACAGAAAGACTGTTACAGAGAACAGAGTTCTGAGACTGGGGTGCAGATGGATTATTGCAGAGAGCAGAGTTTTCAGACTGAGGTACAGAAGAACTGTTTCAGAAAGCAGATGTTGGAGACTGGGGTTCACAAGGACTTTTGCAGCTAGCAGAGGTTTCAGACTGCGGTGCAGAAGGATCATTGCAGAGAGCAGAGGTTGGATACTGAGGTGCAGAAGGATTGTTACAGAGAACAGATGTTTGATACTGGGGTGCAGAAGGACTCTTGTAGAGAGCAGAGGTTTTTGACTGGGATGTAGAAGGACTGTTGCAGAGAGTAGAGGTTGGAGATTGGGGTCCAGAAGGACTGTAGCAGAGAGCAGAGGTTGGAGACTAAGGTGCAGAAGGACAGTTATACAGAGCAGAGGTTGAAGACTGGGGTGCAGATGGACTGACACAGAAAGCAGAGGTTGGAGACTCGGGTGCAGAAGTAGCATTACAGAGAGCAGAGGTTGTAGAATGCAGTACAGAAGGACTGATACAGGGAGCAAACTTTGGAGACTAGGGTGGAGAATGACTGTTGCAGAGAGCAGATGTTGGAGACCAGGGTACAAACGGACTGTTGCAGAGAGCAGAGGATGGAGACTGGGTTGCAGATGGATTATTGCAGATAGAAGAGTTTTCAGACTGAGGTACAGAACTGTTGCAGAGAGCAGAGGATGGAGACTGGGGTGCAGATGGATTATTGCAGAGAGCAGAGTTTTCAGACTGAGGTACAGAAGAACTGTTGCAGAAAGCAGATGTTGGAGACTGGGGTTCACAAGGACTGTTGCAGCTAGCAGAGGTTTCAGACTGGGGTGCAGAAGGATGGTTGCAGAGAGCAGAGGTTGGAGACTGGGGTGTAGAAGGACTGTTGCAGAGAGCAGAGCTTGGTAACTGGGTGTAGAAGGACTGTTGCAGAGAGCAGATGTTGGAGTCTGGGGTGTAGAAGAACTGTTGCAGAGAGCACACGTTTGAGACTGGGGTGCAGATGGATCGTTTGGGCGAGCAGAGAGCAGAGTTTGGAGACTGGGGTGCAGAAGGACTTTTACAGAGAGCACAGGTTGGATACTTGGGTGCAGAAGGAATGTTGCGGAGAGCAGAGTTTGGAGATTTGTTTGCAGAAGGACTGTTGCAGAAAGCAGAGGTAGGAGACTGAGGTGCAGAAGGACTGTTGCAGGGAGCAGAGGTTAAAGACTGGGGTGCAGAAGGACTGTTACAGAGAGGAGACGTTGGAGACTGGGTTTCAGAAGGATCTTACAGAGAAAAGAGTTTGGAGACTGAGGTGCAGAAGGACTGTTACAGAGAGCAGAGGTTCGAGACTGAGGTGCAGAAGGATCATTAAAAAGAGCAGAGGTTGGAGACTGGGGTGCAGACAGACTTTTACAGAAAGCAATGGTTTGATACTGGGGAGCAGAAGGAATGTTGCAGAGAGCAGAGGTTGGAGACTGAGGTTCAGAAAGACTGTTGCTGAGAGTAGAGTTTGGAGATTGGCGTGCATAAGGACTATTGCAGAGAGTAGAGTTTGGAAATTGGGGTCCAGGAGGAGTGTTGCAGAGAGCAGAGGTTGGAGACTAAGGTGCAGAAGTGCAGTTACACAAAGCACAGTTTGGAGACTGGGGTGCAGAAGGACTGATACAGAAAGCAGAGGTTTGAGGCTCAGGTGCAGAAGTTCCCTTACCGAGAGCAGAGTTTGGAGAATGCAGTACAGATGGACTGTATCAGAGAGCAGAGGTTGGAGACTGAGGTGGAGAATTACTGTTGCAGAGAGAAGATGTTGGAGACTGGGGTGCAAAAGGACTGTTGCAGAGAGTAGAGGATGGAGACTGATGTGCAGAAGGACTGTTGCAGAGAGCAGAGGTTGCATATTGAGTTGCAGAAGGACTGTTAGAGAAGGAAGAGTTTAGAGACGGTGGTGCAAAATGACTGATACAGAAAGCAGAGGTTGGATACTAAGGTGCATAAGGACCCTTACAGAGAACAGAGGTTGGAGACGGTGGTACAGAAGGACTGTTACAGAGAGCTGAGGTTGGAGACTGTGGTGCAGAAGAACTGATGTAGAGAATAATGGTTAGAGACTGGGGTGAAAAAGGATCGTTACGGCGAGCACAGTATAAAGACTAAGGTGTAGTAGGAGTGTTGCAGAGAGCAGAGGTTGGAGACTGGGGTGTAGGAGGACTGTTTCAGAGAGCAGACGTTTGAGACTGGGGTGCAGAAGGATCGTTGGGGCGAGCAGAGTATGGAGACTGTGGTGTAGAAAGACTGTTGCAGAGAGCAGAGTTTTCAGACTGAGGTACAGAAGAACTGTTGCAGTTATCAGATGTTGGAGACTGGGGTTCACAAAGACTGTTGCAGTGAGCAGAGGTTTGAGACTGGGGTGCAGAAGGAATGTTGCGGAGAGCAGAGGTTGAAGACTTGAGTGCAGTAGGACTGTTTCAAAAAGCAGAGTTTGGAGACTGAGGTGCAGAAGGACTGTTGCAGAGAGTAGAGGTTAGAGTCTGATGTGCAGAAGGATCGTTAAAAAGAGCAGAGGTTGGAGATTGGAGTGCAGATGGACTTCTACAGAGAGCACAGGTTTGATACTGGGAAGCAGAATGAATGTTGCAGAGAGCAGAGGTTGGAGACTGGGATGCAGAAGGACTGCTGCTTAAAGCAAAGTTTGCAGACTGAGGTGCAGAAGGACTGTTACAGAGAGCACAGATTGGAGACTGGGGTGCAGAAGGATTATTGCAGACAGCAGAGTTTTAAGACTGAGGTACAGAAGAAATGTTGCAGAGAGCAAATGTTGTAGACTGGGTTGCTCAAGTACTGTTGCAGCGAGCAGAGGTTGGAGACTGGGTTGCAGAAGGATCTTACAGAGAGCAGAGAATGGAGACTGAGGTGCAGAAGAACTGTTACAGAGAGTAGAAGTTGGAGACTGAGGTGCAGAAGAACCGTTGCAGAGAGCAGAGGTTGGAGGCTGAGGTGCAGAAGGATTGTTACAGATAGCAGAGATTGGAGACAGGGGTGCAGAAGGACTGATGCAGAGAGCAGAGTTTTCAGACTGGGATGTACAAAGACTGTTGCAGAGAGTAGAGGTTGAAGATTGGGGTTCAGAAGGACTGTAGCATAGAGCAGAGTTTGGAGACTAAGGTGCAGAAGGACAGTTACGCAGAGCAGAGGTTTGAGAATGAGTTGCAGAAGAACTGACACAGAAAGCAGAGGTTGGAAATTGGGGTGCAGAAGTACCCTTACAGAGAGCAGAGTTTGAAGAATGCAGTACAGTAGGACTGTTACAGAGAGCAAAGTTTGGAGACTAAGGTTCAGAATGACTGTTGCAGAGAGCAGATGTTGGAGACTGGGGTGCAGAAGGACTCTTGCAGAGAGCAGAGGTTGCAGACTGAGTTGCAGAAAGAAGGTTACAGAGGGCAGAGTTCTAGACTGTGGTTCAAACGACTGATACAGAAAGCACAGGTTGGATACTGGGGTGCATAAAGACCCTTACAGAGAACAGAGGTTGGAGACTGTGGTACAGAAGAACTGTTACAGAGAGCAGAGGTTGGAGTCTGGGTTGCAGAAGAACCGATGTAGAGAACAGAGTTTGGAGACTGGGGTGCAGAAGGACCGTTGTGGCGATCAGAGTATGGAGACTTGGGTGTAGAAGGACTGTTGCAGAGAGCAGTGATTGGAGACTGAGTTACAGAAGGACTGTTACAGAGAACAGAGTTCTGAGACTGGGGTGCAGATGGATTATTGCAGAGAGCAGAGTTTTCAGACTGAGGTACAGAAGAACTGTTTCAGAAAGCAGATGTTGGAGACTGGGGTTCACAAGGACTGTTGCAGCTAGCAGAGGTTTCAGACTGCGGTGCAGAAGGATCATTGCAGAGAGCAGAGGTTGGAGACTGAGGTGCAGAAGGATTGTTACAGAGAGCAGATGTTTGAGACTGGGGTGCAGAAGGACTCTTGCAGAGAGCAGAGCTTTTAGACTGGGATGTAGAAGGACTGTTGCAGAGAGTAGAGGTTGGAGATTGGGGTCTAGAAGGACTGTAGCAGAGAGCAGAGGTTGGAGACTAAAGTGCAAAAGGACAGTTATACAGAGAAGAGGTTAGAGACTGGGGTGCAGATGGACTGACTCAGAAAGCAGAGGTAGAAGACTCGGGTGCAGAAGTACCATTACAGAGAGCAGAGGTTGTAGAATGCAGTACAGAAGGACTGTTACAGAGAGCAAACTTTGGAGACTGGGGTGGAGAATGACTGTTGCAGAGAGCAGATGTTGGAGACTGGGGTACAAACGGACTGTTGCAGAGAGCAGAGGATGGAGACTTGGGTGCAGAAGGACTGTTGCAGAGAGCAGAGGTTGCAGACTGAGTTGCAGATGGACGGTTACAGAGGGCAGAGTTTGGTGACTTTGCATCAAAATAACTGATACAGAAAGCAGAAGTTGTATACTGGGGTGCATAAGGACCCTTACAGAGAACAAAGGTTGGAGACTGTGGTATAGACGAACTGTTTCAGAGAGCAGAGGTTGGAGACTGGGGTGCAGAAGAACTGATGTAGACAACAGAGTTTGGAGACTGGGGTGCAAAAGGATCGTAGGGGCGATCAGAGTATGGAGACTGGGGTGTAGATGGACTGTTGCATAGAGCAGATGTTGGAGACTGGGTTTTAGAAGGACTGTTTAAGAGAGCAGATGTTAGAGACTTGTGCGCAGAGTTACTGTTGCATAGAGGAGAGATTGGAGATTGAGGTACAGAAGGACTATTACAAAAAGCATAGGTTGGAGACTGGGTTGCAGATGGAGGATTACAGAGAGGGGAGTTTTCAGACTGAGGTACAGAAGAAACTGTTGCACAAAGCAAATGATGGAGACTGGGGTTTACAAGGACTGTTGCAGAGAGAAGAGGTTTGAGACTGGGGTGCAGAAGGATCGTTGCAGAGAGCAGAGGTTAAAGACTGGGGTGCAGAAGGATCATTGCAGAGAGCAGAGGTTCGAGACTGGGGTGCAGAAAGACGTTTACAAAGAGCACAGATTGGAGACTGGTGTGCAGAAGGAATGTTTCAGAGAGCAGAGGTTGGAGACTTGGGTGCAGAAGGACTGTTGCAGAAAGCAGAGTTTGGAGACTGAGGTGCAGAAGGACTGTTGCAGAGAGCAGAGGTTAAAGACTGCGGTTCAGAAGGACAGTTACAGATAGCAGACGTTGGAGACTGGGTTTCAGAAGGATCTTACAGAGAAAAGAGTTTGGAGACTGCGGTGCAGAAGGACTGTTACAGAAAGCGGATGTTTGCGACTGGGGTGGAGAAGGATCATTACAGAGAGCAGAGGTTGGAGACTGGGGTGAAGACGGACTTTTATAGAGAGCATAGGTTTGATACTGTGGTGCAGAAAGAATGTTTCAGAGAGCAGAGGTAGGACTCTGGGGTTCAGAAGGACTGTTGCTGAAAGCAGAGGTTGGAGACTGAGGTGCAGAAGGACTGTTACAGAGAGCAGAGGTTGGATACTGGGGTGCAGAAAGACTGACAAAGAAAGCAGATGTTGGAGACTGGGAGGCAGAAGGACCGTTACAGAGAGCAGAAGTTGGAGACTCTGGTACAGAAGGACTGTTACAGAGAGTTGAGTTTAAAAACTGGGGTGTAGAAGGACTGTTGCAGAAAACAGAGGTTGGAGAGTGGGGTGCAGAAGGACCGTTGCAGAGAGGAGAGTTTGGAGATAGGTTCCAGAAGGACTGTTTCAGCGAGCAGGGTTTGGAGAATGGTGTGCAGAAGGATCTTACAGAGAGCAGAGGTTTGAGACTGGGGTGCAGAAGAACTGTTTTAGAGAGAAGAGGTAGGAGACTGGGGTGAAGAAGGATCATTGCAGAGAGTAGAGCTTGGAGACTGGGGTGCAGAAGGCCTCTTAGAGAGAGGAGAGGTTGGAGACTGGGATGCAGAAGGCCTGTTTCAGAGATCAGAGGTTGGAGACTGGGGTACAGAAGGACTGTCACAGAGAGCAGAGTTTGCAGACTGGGTTTTTAGAATGGTCTTACAGAGAGCAGAGTTAGGAGAAAGATGTACAGAAAGACTATTACAGAGAGCAGAGGTTGGAGACTGGGGTACAGAGGGATTGTTGCAGAGAGCAGAGGCTGGAGACTGGGGTGCAGATGGACTGATACAGAGAGCAGAGGTTGGAGATTGGGGTGCAGAAGGCCTGTTACAGAGCAGAGTTTTAAAACTAGGTTGCAGAAGGATCTTACAGAGAGCAGAGTTTGAAGACTGAGGTGCAGAAGCACTGTTACAGAGAGTAGAGGTTGGAGACTGAGGTGAGGAGGATAGTTACAGAGAGAAGAGTTTGGAGACTGGGGTGCAGAAAAACTTTTGCTTAGAGCAGAGGCTGGAGACTGGGGTGTAGAAGGACTGTTGCAGAGAGTAGAGGTTGGAGATTGGGGTCCAGAAGGACTGTTACAGAGAGCAGAGTTTGCAGACTTGGGTGGAGAAGGACTGTTGCAGAGAGAAGATGCTGGAGACTGGGGTGCAAAAGGAAAGCTGCAGAGAGCACAGGATGGAGACTGGGGTGCAGAAGTATCCTTGGGGTGAGCAGAGTATGGAGAATGGGGTGTAGAAGGACTGTTACAGAGAGCAGAGTTTGGAGACTAGGGTTTAGAAGGACTTTTTCAGAGAGCAGACGTTGGAGACGTGGGTGAAGAAGAACTGTTGCCTAGGGCAGAGGATGGAGACTGAGATGCAGAAGACGGTTACAGAAAGCAGAGTTTGAAGACTGGGGTGCAGAAGGACTGTTACAGAAAGCAGACATTGGAGACTGGGGTGCAGAAAGATCTTTGCAGAGAGCAGAGTTTGGAGACTGGGCTTCAGAAAGATTGTTAAGGAGAGCAGAGGTTGGAGACTGTGGTTCAGAAGGACCTTTACTGAGAGCACAGGTTGGAGACTGGGATGCAGAAGGACTTTTACAGAGAGCACAGGTTATAGACTGAGGTGCAGAAAATCTGTTGCAGAGAACAAAGTTTGGAGACTGAGGTGCAGAAGGAGTGTTGCAGAGTGCAAAAGTTAAAAACTGAGGTTCAGAAAGACTCTTGCAGAGAGCAGAATTTGGAGACTGGGGTACAGAGGAGTGTTACAGAGAGCAGAGTTTGGAGACAGGTGTGCAGAATGATCTTACAGGGAGCATAGGTTAACGACTGGGTTGCAAAAGGACTGTTGCTGAGAGCAGAGGTTGGAGACTGGGGTGGAGAAGGATCATTGAAGAGAGAAGAGTTTGGAGACTGGGTGCAAAAGGCCTGTTACATACAGCAGAGGTTAGAGACTGGGGTGAAGAAGGCCTGTTACAGAGAGCAGTTATTGGAGACTGGGGTGCAGAAGTACAGTTACAGAGATCAGAGTTTTGAGACTGGGTTGCAAAAGAATCTTACAGAGAGCAGAGTTTGGAGAATGAGGTATAGAAAGACTGTTAGAGAGAGCAGAGTTTGGAGACTGAGGTGCAGAAGGATCGTTGGAGAGAGCAGTGTTTGGAGACTGCAATGCAGAAGGACTAATACAAAAGCAGAGGTTTAAGACTGGGGTGCAGAAGGACCCTTACAGAAAACAGAGGTTGGAGACTGAAAGATTCTTCCAGAGAGCAGACGTTGGAGAGTGGGGTTCAGAATGACTGTTGTAGAGAACAGAGTTTGGAGACTGGTTTACAGAAAGACCATTGCAGAAAGTAGAGGTTGGAGACTGGGTTTCAGAACGATCTTACAGAGAACAGATTTTTGACACTGAGGTGCAGAAGGACTGTGGCAGAGAGAAGAGGTTGGAGATTGGGACTCTGAAAGACTGTAGCAGAGAGCAAGGTTGGAGTCCAAGGTGCAGAAAGACTGTTACAGAGAGCACAGGTTGGAGACTGGGGTGCACAAAGACTTATACAGAAAGCAGAGTTTGGAGACTGGGTTGCACAAAGACTTATACAGAAAGCAGAGTTTGGAGACTGGGGTGCATAACAACCCTTACCGAGAGCAGAGGTTGGAGATTGCAGTACAGAATGACTGTTACAGAGAGCAGAGTTTGGAGACTAGGGTGTAGAAGGATTGTTGCAGAGAGCAGAGGATGGAGACTGGGGTGCAGAAAAACTCTTGAAGAGAGCAGAGTTTGAAGACTGGTTGCAGAAGGACTGTTTCAGAGAGCAAAGGTTGCAGAGTGAGGTGCAGAATGATGGTTACAGAGAGCAGAGTTTGGAGACTGTGGTGCAGAAAAACTAATATAGAAAGAAGAGGTGGGAAACTGGGTTGTAAATGGAGGCTTAGAGAGAACAGAGGTTGGAGACTCCAGTACAGAAGGACTGTTGTAGAGAACAAGGTTGGAGACTGGGGTGCAGAGGTACCAATACAGAGAGCAGAGGTTGGGGACTGGGGTGCAGAAGGAATGTTACAGAGAGCACAGGTTGGAGACTGAGGTGTAGAAGGAGTGTTACAGAGAGCAGAGTTTGGAGACTGAGGTGCAGAAGTACTGTTACAGAGACCAGATGTTGGAGACTGGGGTGTAGAAGGGCTGTTGCAGAGAGCAGATGTTGGAGACTGGGGTGAAAAAGGACCGTTGCAGAGAACAGATTTTGCAGACTCAGGTGCAGAAGGATTGTTATAGAGAGCAGAGTTTGGAGAGTGGGGTGCAGAGGGACTGTTGCAGAGAGCAGATGTTGGAGACTGGGGTGCAGAAGGACTGTTGCAGAGAGCAGAGGATGGAGACTGGGCTGCAGAAGGAATGTTGAAGAGAGCAGAGGTTGGAGACTGTTGTGCAGAAGGACTCTTAGAGAGAGCAGAAGTTGGAGACTGGGGTGCAGAAGGACTGTTGCAGAGAGCAGAGGTTGGAGACTGAGGTGCAAAATCCTGTTACATAAAGCAGAGGTTGGAGACTGAGGTGCAGAAGAATACATACACAGAGCAGAGGTTTGAGACTGGAGTTCAGAAGGACTGATACAGAAAGAAGAGTTTGGAGACTGGGGTGCAGAAGGACTGTTGCAGAGAGAAGAGGTTGGAGACTGGGGTGCAGAAGGACTATTGCAGAGAGCAGAGTTTGGAGACTGTGGTTCAGATGTATGTTACAGAGAGCAGAGTTTGCAGTCTGGGGTGCTAAAGGACAGTTGCAGAGAGCAGATGTTAGAGACTTGGGTGGAGAAGAATCGTTGCAGAGAGAAGAGGTTGGAGACTGGGGTGCAGAAGGCCTATTACAGAGAGCAGAGGTTGGAGACTAAGGTGCAGAAGTACTATTTCAGAGATGACAGGTTGGAGACTGGGGTTTAGTAGGATCATTGCAGAGAGCTGAGGTTTGAGACAGGCGTGCAGAATGATCATTGCATAGAGCAGAATTTGGAGACTTTCATGCAGAAGGCCTGTTACACAGAGGAGAGGTTGGAGACTGGGGTGCAGAAGGACTTTTATAGAGAGCAGTGTTTGGAGACTGGTTTGCTAAAGCATCTTACAGAGAGCAGAGGTTGGAGACTGAGCTGCAGGTGGACTGTTACAGAGAGCAGTGGTTGGAGACTGGGATGCAGAAAGAATATTGCAGAGAGCAGAGGATGGAGACTGGGCTGCAGAAAAAATGTTTCAGAGAGCAAATGTTGGAGACTGAGTTGCAGATGGACTCTTAGAGAGAGCAGAAGTTGGAGACTGGGGTGCAGAAGGACTGTTGCAGAGAGAAGAGGTTGGAGACTGAGGTGCAAAATTTTGTAACATAGAGCAGAGGTTGGACACTGGGATGCAGAAGGATCATTGCAATAAGCAGAGCTCAGAGACAGGGGTGGAGAAGGATCTCACAGAGAGCAGAAGTTGGAGACAGAGTTGCAAAAGGACTGTTGAAGAGATCAGAGGTTTGAGACTGGGGTGCAGTAGGATCATTGCAGAGAGCATCGGTTGGAGACTGAGGTGCAGAAGGATGGATACAGAGAGCAGAGTTTTGAGACTGGGTTTTAGAAGGATCCTAAAGAGAGCAAAGTTTGGAGAGTGAAGTGCAGAAGGACTGTTACAGAGAGTAGAGGTTGGAGACTGAGGTGCAGAAGGACCATTGCAGAGAACAGAGTTTGAAGCCTGAGGTGCAGAAAAATTGTTATAGAGAGCAGAGTTTGGAGAGTGGGGTGCAGAGGGACTGTTGCAGAGAGCAGAGGTTGGAGACTGGGGTGCAGAAGGACTGTTGCAGAGAGCGGAGGATGGAGACTGGGCTGCAGAAGGAATGTTGCAGAGAGCAGAGTTTGGAGACTGTTGTGCAGAAGGCCTCTTAGAGAGAGCAGAAGTTGGAGAATGGGGTGCAGAAGGACTGTTGCAGAGAGCAGAGGTTGGAGACTGAGGTGCAAAATCCTGTTACATAAAGCAGAGGTTGGAGACTGAGGTGCAAAAGAATACATACACAGAGCAGAGGTTTGAGACTGGGGTTCAGAAGGACTGATACAGAAAGAAGAGTTTGGAGACTGGGGTTCAGAAGGACCGTTACAGAGAGCAGAGGTTGGAGACTGCGGTACAGAAGGACTGTTACAGAGAGCAGATGTTGGAGACTGCGGAGCAGAAGGACTGTTGCAGAGGACAGAGGTTGGAGACTGGCGTTTTGCAGAACATTTGCAGAAAGCAGAGGTTAAAGAATGGGGTGTAGAAGGAATGTTACAGAGAGCAGAGTTTGGACACTGGAGTGCAGAAGGATCTTACAGAGAGCAGAGGTTGGATACTTTGGTGCAGAAGGACTGTCGACGAGACCAGAGGTTAGAGCCTGAGGTGGAGAAGGAATTTTGCAGAGAGCAGAGGTTGGAGACTGGGGTGCAGAAGGACTGTTGCAGAGAGCAGAGTTTCGAGACTGGAGTGCAGAATGACTGTTGCGGAGAGCAGAGTTTGGAGACTTGGCGTTGAGAAGTCTTGTTACATAGAGCAGAGGTTGGAGACTGAGGGGCAGAAGGATTGTTACAGAGAGCAAAGTTTGCAGACTGGGGTGCAGAAGGACTGTTGCAGAGAGAATAGGTTGGAGACTGGGGTGCAGAAAGACTGTTGATGAGAGCAGAGTTTGGAGACTGGGGTGCAGAAGGACTGTTGCAGAGAGCAGAGGATGGAGACTGAGGTGCAGAAAGACTCTGAGAGAGCAGAATTTGGAGACTAGGGTGCAGAAGGACTGATACAGAAAGCAGAGTTTGGAGTCTGTGCTTCAGAAACCCTTTACAGAGAGCAGAGTTTGAAGACTGCAGTATAGAAGGACTGTTTCATAGATAAGAGGTTGGAGACTGAGGTGCAGAACGATAGATACATAGAACAGAGGTTGGAGACTGGGGTTCAGAAAGACTGATACAGAAAGAAGAGTTTGGAGACTGGGGTGTAGAAGGACTGTTACAGAGAGCAGAGTTTGGAGACTCAGGTGCAGAAGGACTGTTACAGGAAGCAGAGTTTTGAAATTGGGGTGCAGAAGGACTTTTACAGAGAGCAGATGTTCGAGACTGTGGTATAGCACTGTTATCCAGAGCAGATGTTGGAGACTGGGGTGCAGAAGGACTCTTACATAGAGAACAGGTTTGAGACTGAGGTGCAGAAGGATAGATACAGAGAACAGACGTTGGAGACTTGCTTCAGACAGACTTATACAGAAAGCAGAGGTTGGAGACTGGGGTGTAGAAGGACCGTTACGAAGAACAGAGTTTGGAGACTGCTGTACAGAAGGACTGTTACAGAGAGCAGATGTTCAAGACTGGGGAGCAGAAGGACAGTTGCAAAAGACAGAGGTTGGTGACTGGGGTGGAGAAGGAATGTCACAGAGAGCAGAGTTTGGAAACTGGAGTGCTGATAGATCTTACAGAGAGCAGAGGTTGGAGACTGTGGTGCAGAAAAACTGTTGCAGAGAGCAGACATTGGAGACTGGGCTCCAGAAGAATCGTTGCAGAGAGCAGAGTTTGGAGACTGGGGTGAAGAAGGACTGTTACAGAGAGAAGAGTTTGAAGACTGGTGTGCGGCAGGACTGTTGCAGAGAGCAGATGCTAGAGACTGCGGTGGAGAAGAATCATTGCAGAGAGAAGAGGTTGGAGACTGTTGTGCAGAAGGACTCTTACATAGTGCAGAGTTTAAAGACTTGGTTGCAAAAGGATCTTACAGAGAGCAGAGTTGGGAGACTGAGGTGCAGAAGGACTGTTAGAGAGAGCAGAGGTAGGAGACTGAGGTGCAGAAGGACAGTTGCAGAGATCAGACGTTGGAGAGTGGGATGCAGTTGGATCATTGCAGAAAGCAGATGTTGGAGACTGAGGTGCAGAAGGATCGTTGCAGAGAGCAGATTTTGGAGACTGGGATGCAGAAGGCCTGCTACAGAGAGAAGAGTTTGGAGACTGGCTTGCAGAAGGCCTGTTACAGAGAGGAGAGGTTGGAGACTGAGGTGAAGGTGGACTGTTACAGAGAGCAGTGTTTGGAGACTGGGGAGCAGAAGGATCGTGCAGAGAGCAGAGGTGTCATACTGAGGTGCAGAAGGACTTTTAGAGAGAGCAGAGGTTGGAGACTGAGGTGTAAAAGGACTGTTGCAGAGAACAGAGTTTGGAGACTGATGTGCAGAAGGACTGTTACAGAAAGCAGAGGTTGGAAATTGGGATGCAGAAGGACCGTTACAGAGATCAGAGTTGGGGGACTGCAGTATAGAAAAACTGTTACAGAGAGCAGAGTTTTGAGACTGGGGTGCAGAAGGAATATTACAGAGAGGACAGGTTGGAGACTGGGGGGCAAAAGGACTGTTGCAGAGGATAGAGTTTGAAAACTGGGGTGCCGCAGGACACTTGAAGAAAGCAGAGGTTAAATACTGGGGTGAAGAAGGAATGTTACAGAGAGAAAAATTTGGAAACTGTCGTGCAGAAGGATATTACAGAGAGCAGAGTTTGGAGACTGTTGTGCAGAAGGACTCTTGCAAAGAGCAGAGATTGGAGACTGAGGTGCAGAAGTCCTGTTACATAGAGCAGAGCTAGGAGAAAGGGGTGCAGAAGGATCTTACAAAGTGCATAATTTGAAGACTGAGGTGAAGAAGGACTATTGTAGAGATTAGAGTTTGGAGTCTTGGGTGCAGTAGGATCATTGCAGAGAGCAGAGTTTGGAGACTGGGGTGCAGAAGGATCGTTGCAGAGAGCAGAGTTTGGAGACTGGCGTGCAGAAGGCCAGTTACAGAGAGGAGAGGTTGGAAACTAGGGTGCAGAAGGACTGTTATACAGAGCAGTGTTTGGAGACTGGGTTGCTGAAGGATCTTACAGAGAGCAGAGGTTGGAGACTGAGGTGCAGGTGGACTCTTACAGAGAGCAGAGGTTGGAGACTGAGGTGTAGAAGGATTGTTACAGAGAGGAGAATTTGTAGACTCAGGTGCAGAAGGACTGATACAGAAAGCAGAGTTTCGAAGTTGGGCTGCAGAAGGACCATTACAGAGAGCAGAGTTTGGAGACTGCGGTATAGGTCTGTTACCGAGAGCAGAGGTTGTAGACTGGGGTGCAGAAGGACTCTTACATAGAGCACAGGTTGGAGACTGAGGTGCAGAAGGATAGATACAGAGAACAGAGGTTGGAGACTGGGGTTCAGACACACTGATACAGAAAGCAGAGATGGAGACTGGGGTGTAGAAGGATCGTTACAAAAAGCAGAGGTTGGAGACTGCGGTACAGAAGGACTGTTACAGAGAGCAGATCTCGGAGTCTGGGGAGCAGAAAATCTGTTGTAGAGGACAGAGGTTGGAGACTGGGGTGGAGAAGGAATGTTACAGAGAGCAGAGTTTGGAAACTGGAGTGCAGAAAGATCTGACAGAGAGCAGAGGTTGGAGACTGTGGTGCAGAAGGACTGTGGCAAAGAGCAGACATTGGAGACTTGGTTCCAGAAGGATCGTCCAAGAGAGCAGATTTTAGTAACTGGGGTGCAGAAAGACTTTTACACAGAGCAGAGGTTGGAGACTGAGGTGCAGAATGACTGTTAGAGAGAGAAGAGTTTGGAGACTGGGGTGCAGAAGGACTGTTACGGAGGGTAGAGTTTGGAGACTGGGGTTCAGATGGATCTTACAGAGAGCAGAGTTTGGAGACTGGGGTTCAAAAGGAGTGTTGCAGAGATCAGATGTTGTCGACTGGGGTTGAGAAGAATCGTTGCAGAGAGAAGAGTTTGGAGACTGGGGTTCAGAAGAATCTTACAGAGAGCAGAGTTGGGAGACTGAGGTGCTGAAGAACTGTTACAGAGAGCAGAGGTTGGAGACTGGGGTGCAGAATGGTCGTTGCAGAGAGCAGGGTATTGAGACTGAGGTTCAGAAGAACTGTTTTAGAAAGAAGATGTTGGAGACTGGGGCACAGAAGAACTTTTGCAGAGAGCAGATTTTGGTAACTCGGGTGCAGAAGGACTGTTGTAGGGAGCAGAGGTTGCAGACTGGGGTACAGAAGGACTATTACAGAGAGCAGAGGTTGGAGACTTGGATGCAGAAGGACTGTTACAGAGAGCAGAGGTTGGATACAGGGGTGCAGAAGGATCTTACAGAGAGCAGAATTTGGAGACTGAGGTGCAGAAGGACAGTTGCAGAGATAAGAGGTTTGAGACTTAGGTGCAGTACGATCATTGCAGAGAGCAGAGGTTGGAGACTGGGGTGCAGAAGGCCTGCTTCAGAGAGAAGAGTTTGGAGACTGGCGTGTAGAAGGCCTGTTACAGAGAGGAAAGGCTGGAGACTGGGGTGCAGAAGGACAGTTATAGAGAGCAGAGTTTGAAAACTGTGTTGCTGAAGGATCTTACAGAGAACAGAGGTTGGAGACTGAGGTGCATGTGGACTGTTCCAGAGAGCAGTTTTTGGAGACTGGGGTGAAGAAAGATCGTGAAGAGAGCAGAGGTGTCAGACTGAGGTTCAGTAGGACTGTTACAGAGAGCAGAGCTTGGAGACTGAGGTGTAGAAGCACTGTTACAGAGAGCAGAGTTTGGAGACTGAGTTGCAGAAGGACTGTTACAGACAGCAGAGTTTGGAAATTGGGGTGCAGAAAGACCGTTACAGAGACCAGACTTTGGAGACTGTGGTATAGAAAAACTGTTACAGAGATCAGAGTTTTGAGACTGAGGTTCAAAAGGACTGATCCAGAAATCAGAGTTTGGAGACTGGGGTGCTGAAAGACTGTTATGGAGAGCAGAGGTTCGAGACTGGGGAGCACAAGGACTGTTGCAGAGGAAAGAGGTTGGAGACTGGCGTGCCGCAGGACACTTGCAGAAGGCAGAGGTTAAAGACTGGGGTGTAGAAGGAATGTTTCAGAGAGAAGAGATTGAAAACTGGAGTGCAGAAGGATCTTATAGAGAGCAGAGTTTGGAGACTGTGGTGCAGAAGGTTTGTTACAGAGAGCAGAGTTTGGAGACTGGGGTCCAGAAGGATCGTAGCAGAGAGCAGAGTTTGGAGACTGGGGTTCAGAAGGACTGCGCAGAGAGTAGAGGTTGGACATGAGGTTCAAAAGGACTGTTGCAGAGAGCAGAGGTTAGAATCTGATGTGCAGAAAGACTGTTAGAGAGAGCAGAGTTTGGAGACTGTGGTGCAGAAGGACTGTTGCAGAGATCAGAGGTTAAAGACTGTGGTGCAGTAGGTTCATCGCCGAGAGCAGAGATTGGAGACTAGGGTGCAGAAGGATCCTTGAAAAGAGCAGATTTTTAAGACTGGGGTGCAGAAAGTCTGCTACAGAGAGCAGAGTTTGGAGACTGAGGTAAAGAAACACTGCTACAGAAACTAGAGTTTGAAAATTGTGGTGCAGAAGAAACGTTACAGAGACCAGAGTTTGGAGACTGTGGTATAGAAAAACTGTTACAGAGCGCAGAGGTGGGAATCTGGGGTGCAGAAGGACTGTTGCAGAGAGCAGAGTTTGGAGACTGTGGTGCAGAAGGTTTGTTACAGAGAGCAGACTTTGGAGACTGGGGTCCAGAAGGATCGTAGCAGAGAGCAGAGTTTGGAGACTGGGGTTCAGAAGGACTGCGCAGAGTGTAGAGGTTGGACATGAAGTTCAAAAGGACTGTTGCAGAGAGCAGAGGTTAGAATCTGATGTGCAGAAAGACTGTTAGAGAGAGCAGAGTTTGGAGACTGGTGCAGAAGGACTGTTGCAGAGATCAGAGGTTAAAGACTGTGGTGCAGTAGGTTCATTGCCGAGAGCAGAGATTGGAGACTAGGGTGCAGAAGGATCCTTGAAAAGAGCAGATTTTTAAGACTGGGGTGCAGAAAGTCTGCTACAGAGAGCAGAGTTTGGAGACTGAGGTAAAGAAACACTGCTACAGAAACTAGAGTTTGAAAATTGTGGTGCAGAAGAAACGTTACAGAGACCAGAGTTTGGAGACTGTGGTATAGAAAAACTGTTACAGAGCGCAGAGGTGGGAATCTGGGGTGCAGAAGGACTGTTGCAGAGAGCAGAGTTTGGAGACTGTGGTGCAGAAGGTTTGTTACAGAGAGCAGATGTTGGAGACTGGGGTCTAGAAAGATCCTTGCAGAGAGCAGAGTATGGAGACTAGGGTGCAGAAGGACTGTTGCAGAGAGCAGAGGCTGGAAACTATGGTGTAGAAGGACTGTTGCAGAGAGCAGATGTTGGAGACTGGAGTGCAGATGGACTATTGTAGAGAGCAGAAGTTGGAGACTAAGGTGCAGAAGGAATGTTACAGAGAGCAGAGGTTGGATACTAGGGTTCAGATGGATCTTACAGAGAGCAGAGGTTGAAGACTGGGGTGCAAATGGACTGTTGCAGAGAGTAGAGGTTGGAGAATGGAGTGCCAAAGGACTGTTACAGAGAGCAGAGTTTAAAGACCGAGGTGCAATAAGATCGTTGCAGAGAGAAGAGCTTGGATACTGAGGTGCAGTAGACTGTTGCAGAGAGTAGAGGATGTAGACTGAGGTGCAAAAGAAATGTTAAAGAGAGTAGAGGTTGTAGATTTGGGTTCAAAAGGCCTGTTACAGAGAACAGAGGTTGGAATCTGGGGTGCAGAAGGGCTGTTACAGAGAGCAGAGTTTAGTGACAGGGTTGCAGAAGGATCTTAAAGAGAACAGAGTTTGGAGACTTAGGTGCAGCAGGACTGTTACAGAGAGCAGAATTTGGAGACTGGGGTGCAGAAGGATCATTGCAGATCACAGAGTTTTCAGACTGAGGTGCAGAAGGACTGTTGCAGAGAGCAGTTTTTGGAGACACGGGTGCAGAAGGACTGTTACAGAGAACAGAGATTGGAGACTGGGGTGCAGAAGGCCTGTTACAGATAGAAGAGTTTAGAGAAAGGGTGAAGAAGGACTGTTACAGAGGGAAGTGTTTGGAGACTGGGTTACAGAAAAATCTTACACAGAGCAGAGGTTGGAGACTGAGGTGCAGAACGACTGTTACAGAGAGTAGAGGTTGGAGACTGAGGTGCAGAAGGATTGTTACAAAGAGCAGATGTTGGAGACTGGGGTGCAGAAGTACTGATACAGAGAGCAGAGGTTGGAGACTGGGGTGCGGAAGGACTGCTAGAGAGAGCAGAGTTTGGAGACTGCAGTACAGAAGGACCGTTACAGATAGCATACGTTGGAGACTAGGGTACAGAAGGACTGTTCCAGAGAGCAGATTTTGGAGACTGTGGTTTAGAAAGACTGTTGCAGAGAACAGAGGTTAGAGAATGGTGTGTAGAAGGACTTTTGCAGAGAGCAGAGGTTGAAAACTGAGCTGCAGAAGGACTGTTATAGAGAGAAGAGTTTGGAGACTGAGGTTCAGAAGGACAGTTAGAGCAGAGTTTGGAGACTGGGGTGCAGAAGGATCGTTTCAGACAGAAGAGCTTTGAGACTGGGGTGCAGAAGGACTGTTACAGAGTAGAGATTGAAGACTGAGGTGCAGAAGATCATTGTTGAAGGCAAAGTTTGGACACTGAGGTGCAAAAAGGACTGTTACCGAGATCCGAGGTTGGAGACTGGGGTGCAGAAGAACTGTTAAGGAGAGCAGAGTTTTTTAGACAAGGTTGCTCAAGGATCTTAAAGAGAGCAGAGGTTGTAGACCAAGGTGCAGCAGGACTGTTACAGAGAGCAGAGTTGGAGACTAGGGTGCAGAAAGATCGTTTCAGAGAACAGAGTTTTCAGAATGAGGTGCAGAAGGACTATTGCAGAGATCACATGTTGGAGACTGGGGTACAGAAAGACTGTTGCAGAGAGCAGAGGTTGGATACTGGGGTGCAGAAGGATCGTTGTAGAGAGCAGAGGTTGGAGACTGAAGTTCAGAAGTATCATTGCAGAGAGAAGAGGTTGGAGACTGGGGTGCAGAAAGACTGTTACAGAAAGCAGATCCTGGCAATTGGGGAGCAGAAGGACCGTTACAAAGAGAAGAGGTTGGAGACTGCAATACAAAAGGACTGTTACAGAGAGCAGAGGTTGGAGACTGGGTAGAAGAAGAATCCTTTCAGAGAGCAGATGTTGGAGACTAGGGTACAGAAGGACTGTTACAGAGAGCAGAGTTTGGAGACTGAGTTGCAGATGGATCATTACAGAGAGCAGAGATTAAAGACTGGGGTGCGGAAGGACTGTTCGTGACAGCAGAGGTTGGAGACTGGGGTGCAAAATGATTCTTACAGAGAGAAGAGGATGGAGACTTGGGTTCAGAAGGAGTAATACAGACAGCAGAGTTTCGAGATTGGGGTGCAGAAGAACTGTATAGAGAGCAGAGGTTAGAGACTGGGGTGCAGAAGGATTGTTACAGAGAGCAGAGGTTGGAGACTCGGGTGCAGAATGAGTGTTACAGAAAGCAGAATTTTGAGATTGGGGTGCAGAAGAACTGTTACTGAGAACAGAAGTTGGAGACTGCGGTGCAGAAGGACTGTTGCAGAGAGCAGAGTTTGGAGAATGAGGTGCAGAAGGACTGTTACAGAGAGCAGATGTTGAAGACTGGGGTTCAGAAGGACTGTTACAGAGCGCAGAGGTTGGAGACTGAGGTGCAGAAGGATCGTTTCAGAGAGTAGAGGTTGGAGACTGGGGTATAGAAGGCCTGTTACAAAGAGCAGAGGTTGGAGACTGAGTTGCAAAAAAATTGGTACAGAGAGGAGAGGTTGGCGACTGAGGTGCAAAAGGACTGTTACAGAGAGCAGAGGTTGGAAACTGGGGTGCAGAAGGATCATTGCAGAGAGCAGACATTGGAACCTGAGGTGCAGAAGGATCATTGCAGTGATCAGAGTTAGGAGACTGAGGTGCAGAAAGATATTTACAGAGAGCAGAGGTTAGAGACTGGGGTCAGGAACAAAGTTACAGAAAGAAGAGTTCGGAGACTCGGGAGCAGAAGAAATGTTGCAGAGAGCAGAGGTTGGAACTGGGGTGCTGAAGGACTATTGCAGAGAACAAATTTGAAGACGGACATGCAGAAGAACTGATATAGAGAGCAGAGGTTGGAGACTGAGGTCCAGAAGGATTGTTACAGAGATCAGAGTGTGGAGACTGGGGTGCAGAATGAGTGTTACAGAAAGCAGAATTTTGTGATTGGGGTGCAGAAGAACTGTTACCGAGAACAGAAGTTGGAGACTGTGGTGCAGAAGGACTGTTGCAGAGAGCAGAGTTTGGAGACTGAGGTGCAGAAGGACTGTTACAGAGAACAGAGTTAGGAGACTCGGTGGCAGAAGACCTGTTACAGAGAGCAGATGTTGGAGACTTGGGTGCAGAAGGATTGTTACAGATAGCACAGTTTGGAGACTGGGGTGCAGTAGGACCGATGTAGAGAGCAGAGGTTTCAGATTGAGGCTTAGAAAGACTGTTACAGAGAAAAGAGGTTGGGGTCTGAGGTTCAAAAAGACTTTTATAGAAAGCAGAGTTTGGCAATTGGGGTGCAGATGGACCGTTTCAGAGAGAAGAGGTTGGAGACTGCGATACAAAAGGACTTTTACAGTGAGCAGAGTTTGAAGACTGGGTAGAAGAAGCATCGTTGCAGAGAGCAGATGTTGGAGTCTGGGGTGCAGAAGGACTGTTACAGAGAGCAGAGGTTGGGGATTGAGTTGCAGAATGACAGTTACAGAGAGGTCAGGTTGGAGACTGGGGTGCAGAAGAAATGTTGCAGAGAGCAGAGTTTGGAGACTTGGGTGCATAAGGACTGATGCAGAGAGCAGAGTTTGGAGACTGTGGTGCAGAAGGACTGATAGAGAGAGCAGAGGTTGGATACTGGGGTGCAGAAGGACTGATAGAGAGAGCAGAGGTTGGATACTGGGGTGCAGAAGGATCGTTGTAGAGAGCAGAGTTTGGAAACTATGGTACAGAAGGATCATTACACAGAGCAGAGTTTGGTTCCTGGGGTGTAAAAAGACTGCTGCAGAGAACAGAGGTTGGCGACTGAGGTGCAAAAGGACTGATACAGAGAGCAGAGGTTGGAGACTGGGGTGCAGAAAAACTGATACACAAAGCAGAGGTTGGAGACTGGGGTTCAGAAGGACCGTTACAGGGAGCAGAGTTTGGAGACTGCAGTAGAGCAGAACTTTTACAGACAGCAAAGTTTGGAGACCGGGGTGCAGAAGGACTGTTGCAGGGAACAGAGGGTGGAGATTGGGGTGCAGAAAAACCGTTGTAGAGAGAAGAGTTTGGAGAATGAGGTGCAGAAAAATTGTTACAGAGAGCAGAGGTTGGAGACTGGGGTCCAGAAGGACTGGAACAGAGAGCAGAGTTTGGAGACCAGGGTGCAGAAGGATCATTGCAGAGAGCACAGGTTGGAGACTTGGGTGCAGAAGGGCTGTTACAGAGAGCAGAGGTTGAAGACTGGGGTTAAAAAGGCCTGTTACAGAGAGCAGAGTTTGGAGACTAGGGTGCAGAAGGACTGTTACAGAGAACAGCATCTGGAGCATGCGTGGCAGAAGGATCTTACAGAGAACAGAGGTTGGAGACGGAGGTTCAGAAGGACTTTTACAGAGAGAAGAGGGTGGAGACTGGAGTGCAGAGGGAGTGTTACAGAGAGCAGAGTTTGGATATTGGGGTGCAGAAGAACTGATACTGAGAGCAGAGTTTGGAGACTGAGATTCAAAAGGACTGTTACAGAGAGCAGAGTTTCAAAACTTGGGTGTATAAGGACCGTTGCTGTTAGCAGAGCTTGGAGCCTTGGGAGAAGAAGGATCGTTGCAGAGAGCAGATGTTGGAGACTGGGGTGCAGAAGGACTGTTAAAGAGAGCAGAGGTTGGAGACTGAGGTGCAGATGGACTTTTACAGAGAGCAGAATTCGGAGATGAGGTGCAGAAGGATCGTTACAGAGAACAGAGTTTGGAGACTGTGTTGCAGAAGGACTGATACAGAGATCAGAGGTTGGAGACTGGGGTCCAGATGGATCGTTGCAGAGATCAGAGGTTGGAAACTAAGGTGCAGAAGGTCATTACACAGAGCAGATTTTGGTTACTGGGGAGTAAAAGGACTGCTGCAGAGAGTGGAGGTTGGAGACTGAGTTGCAAAAGGACTCATACAGAGAGCAGATGTTGGAGACTGGAATGCAGAAGTATTGTAGCAGATAGAAGAGTTTGGAGACTGGGGTGCAGAAGAACCGTTGCAGAGAGCAGAGGTTGGAGAATGAGGTGCAGAAGGATTGTTACAGAGAGTAGAAGTTGGAGACTGTTGTGCAGAAGGCCTGTTAAAGAGAGCAGAGTTTGGAGACTGAGGTGCAGAAGGACTGTTAAAGATAGCACAATTTTGTGACTGGGTTGCAGAAGGATATTACAGAGAGCATTTTGTAGTCTGACATTCAGAAGGACTGTTACAGAGAGCAAATTTTGGAAACACAGGTGCAGAAGAATTTTTGCAGAGAGCCAGGTTTTCAGACTGAGGTGCAGAAGGACTGTTTCAGAGAGCAGATGTTGGATCCTGGGGTGCAGAAGGACTGTTACAGAGAGTAGAGTTTGGAGACTGGGGAGCAGAAGGATCGTTGCAGAGAGCACAGGTTAGAGACTGGGGTGCAGAAGGCCTGTTACAGAGAGCAGAGGTTGAAGACTGGGGTGCAGAAGGCTTGTGACAGAGAGCAGTGTTTGGAGACTGGGGTGCAGAAGACTGTTACAGAGAACAGCGTTTTGAGAATGGGTTGCAGAAGGATCTCACAGAGAGCTATGGTTGGAGACTGAGGTGCAGAAGGACTTTTACAGAGAGTAGGGGGTTGAGACTAGGGTGCAGAAGGAGTGCTACAGAGAGCAGAGTTAGGAGATTGGGGTGCAGAAGAACTATTACTGAGAGCAGAGGTTGGATACAGGGGTTCAGGAGGACTGTTTCAGAGAGCAGAGTTTGGAGACTGAGGTATAGAAGGACTGTTACAGAGAGCAGATTTTGGAAACTGGGATGTAGAAGGACTGTTGCAGAGAGCAGATGTTGGAGCCTGGGGTGCAGAAGGACTATTAAAGAGAACAGATTTTGGAGAATGAGGTGCAGAAAGATCATTTCTGAGTGCAGAGGTTTGAGACTGGGGTGCAGAAGGACTGTTACAGACTGCAGAACTTAGAGACTGAGGTGCGGAATGACTTTTACAGAGAGAAGAGGTTGGAGACTGGGGTGCAAAAGGATTCTTACAGAGAGCAGAGAATTGAGACTAGGGTGCAGAAGGATCGTTGCAGAGAGCAGAGGTTGGAGAATGAGGTGCAGAAAGATCGCTACAGAGAGCAGAGTTTGGAGACTGTGTTGCAGCAGGACAGTTACAGAGAGCACAGGTTTGAGACTTGGGTGCAAAAGAAATGTTGCAGAGAGTAGAAGTTGGAGACTGGGGTGCAGAAGGATTGTTACACATAGCACAGTTTGGAGACTAGGGTGCAGAAAAATTGTTGCAGACAGCAGAGGTTTCAGACTGAGGCTTAGAAGGACTGTTACAGAGAGCAGAGTTTGGCAATTGGGGTGAAGAAGGACCGTTATAGAGAACAGAGTTTGGAGACTTTGGTGCCAAAGGATTGTTGTAGAGAGCAGATGTTGGAGACTAGGGTGCAGAAGGACCATTACAGAGAGCAAAGGTTGGAGACAGAGGTGCAGAAGGACTTTTACAGAGAGCAGACGTCCTATATTGGGATGCAGAAGGACTGTTAAAGAGAGGACAGGTTGGAGAAAAGGATGCAAAAGGATCTTACAGAGAGAGGAGTCTGGAGACTGGGGTGCAGAAGGACTGTTGTAGAGAGCAGAAATTGGAGAGTGAGGTTCAGAAGGATCGTTGCAGAGAAAAGATGTTGGAGACCGGGGTGCAGAAAGACTGTTACAGAGAGCAGAAATTCGAGATGGGGTGCAGAAGAACTGTTACCGAGAGAAGAGGTTGGAGACTGGGGTGCAGTACGCCTGTTACAGAGAGCAGAGTTTTGAGACTGAGGTGCAGAAGGACTGTTACAGAGAGCAGTGGTGGGAGACTGAGTTGCAGAAAGATTGGTACAGAGAGAAGAGGTTGGAGACTAGTTGTAGAAGGACTGTTGCAGAGAGCAGAGGTTGGAAACTGTGGTGCATAAGGATCGTTTCAGAGAGCAGAGGTTGAAAAGAGAGGTGCAGAAGGATCATTACACAGAGCAGAGGTTGGAGACTGGGGTGCAGAAGGACTGTTTCGGAGAGCAGAGTTTGGAGACTTAGGTGCAGAAGGATTGTTACAGAGAGCAGAGCTTTCAGACTGGGGTGCAGAATAACTGATACAGAAAGTAAAGTTTGGAGACTGGGGTGCAGAAGGACTGTTACAGAGAGCAGAGTTTTTAGCCTGGGGTGCAGAAGGACAGCTGCAGAGAACGGAGGTTGGATACTGAGGTGTACAAAGGCCGTTGTAGAGAGAAGAGGTTGGAGACTGACATGGATACTGAGGTGCAGAAGGACTTTTACAGAGAGTAGAGGGTGGATACTGGGGTGTAGAAAGAATGTTACACAGAGCAGAGGACTGTTTCAGAGAGCAGAGTTTGGAGATTGAAGTGTAGAAGGACTGTTACATAGAGCAGAGGTTGGAAACTGGGGTGCAGATGGATCGTTGCAGAGAGCAGAGGTTGGAAACTGAGGTGCAGAAGGATCGTTGCAGAGAGCAGAGGTTGGAGACTGGGGTGCAGTAGGATAGTTACAGAGAGCACAGTTTAAAGACTGGGGTGCAGAAGAGATGTTGCAGAGAGAAGAGGTTGGAGACTGGGGTGCAGAAGGACTGTAGCATATAGCAGAGGTTTGGGACTGGTGTGTAGAAGGACTGTTGCAGAGAGCAGACATTGGAGACTGGGATGAAGAAGGATCGTTGCAGAGAGCAGATGTTGGAGACTGGTGTGTAGAAAAATTGTTGCAGAGAGAAGAGGTTGGAGACTGGGGTGCAGAAGGACTGTTGCAGAGAGCAGAGGTTGGAGACTGAGTTGCAAAAGGATTGTTACAGAGAGCAGAAGTTTTTGACTGGGGTGCAGAATAACTGATACAGAAAGCAAAGTTTGTAGACTGTGGAGCAGAAGAATCGTTACAGCGAGAGTTTGGAGACTGCAGTACAGAAGGACTGTTACAGAGAGCAGAGGTTGGAGACTGGGGTGGAGAAGGACTGTGGCAGAGAGCAGATATTGGAGGCTGGGGTGCAGAAGGACTGTTGCAGAGAGCAAGATTGAAGACTGGGGTGCAGAAAGACTTTTACAGAGAGCAGAGTTTGGAGACTGTGTTGTAGAAGGACTGATACAGAAAGCAGAGGTTGGAGACTGTGGTGAAGATGGACCCTTACAGAGAATAGATGTTGAAGACTCTTGTACAGAAGAACTGTTGTAGAGAACAGAGGTTGGAGACTGGGGTGCAGAAGGACTGTTACAGATAGCAGAGTTTGTCGCCTGGGGTGCAGAAGGACTGCTGCAGAGAACAGAGGTTGTTTACTGGGGTGCAGAAGGGCCGTTGAGGAGGGATAAGGTTTGAGACTGAGGTGCAGAATGACTGTTAGAGAGAGCAAAGTTTGGAAAACGGGGTGCAGAAGGATCTTACAGAGAGCAGAGTTTGGAGACTGGGGTGCAGAAGGACTGTTGCAGAGAGCAGAGGTTGAAGACTTAGGTGCAGAAGAATCGTTGCAGAGAGAAGAGGTTGGAGACTGGGGTGCAGAAGGCCTGTTACAAAGAGAAGACTTTGGAGACTGAGTTGCAGAAGACCTGTTACAGAGAGCAGATGTTTGAGACTGGGGTGCAGAAGGATTGTTACAGATAGCACAGTTTGGAGACTGGAGTTTAGAAGGATTGTTGCAGAGAGCAGAGTTTTCAAACTGAGGCTTTGAAGGACTTTTACAGAGAGCAGAGGTTGGAGTCTCAGGTGTAGAAGGACTGTTTCAGAAAGTAGAGGTTGGCAATTGGGGTGGGAAAGTACCGTTATAGAGAGAAGAGGTTGGAGACTGCGGTACAGAAGGACTGTTACAGAGAGCAGACGTTGGACACAGAGATGTAGACGGATTGTTACAGAGAGCAGAGATTGAATACTGGGGTGCAGAAATAGCATTACAGTGAGCAAAGAATGGAGACTGAGCTGCAAAAGGACTTTTACAGAGAGCATAGTTAGGAGACTGAGGTGCAGAAAGATCGTTGCAGAGAGAAGAGTTTGGAGACTGGGGTGCAGAAGGACTCTTACAGAAAGCAGAGGTTGACAATTGGGGAGCAGATGGACCATTACAAAGAGAAGAGGGTGGAGACTGTGAAACAAAAGGACTTTTACAGAGAGCAAAGTTTGGAGACTGGGTAGAAGAAGGATCATTGCAGAGAGCAGATGTTGGAATCTGGGGTGCAGAAAAACTGTTACAGAGAGCACAGTTTGGAGACTGGGGTGCAGAAGAAATATTGCAGAGAGCAGAGTTTGGAGACCTGGGTGCAGAAGGACTGATACAGAGAGAAGAGGTTGGAGACTGAGGTGCAGAAGGATCTTACAGAGAGTAGAGGTTAGAACTGGGGAGCAGAAGGACTGTTGCAGGGAGCAGAGGTTGGAGACTGGGGTGCAGAAGGACTGTTACAGATAGCACAGTTTGGAGACTGGGTTGCAGAAGGATCTTACAGAGAGCGTTTTGGAGACAGAGGTACAGAAGAAGTGTTACAAGAGCAGAGGTTTAAGACTGGGGTGCTGAAGGATTGTTGCAGAGAGCATCGTTTTCAGACTGAGGTGCAGAAGTAATTTTGCAGAGAACAGATATTGGATCCTGGGTTGCAGAAGGATCGTTGCAGAGAGCAGAGGTTAGAGACTGGGTGCAGAAGGCCTATTAAAGAGAGCAGAGTTATAAGACTGGGGTGCAGAAGGCCTGTTACAGAGAGCATAGTTTGGAGATTAGTGTGCAGAAGGACTGTTACAGAGAGCAGAGTTTAGAAAATTGGTTGCAGAAGGATCTTACAGAGAGCAAAGTTTGGAGACTGAGGTGCAGAAGGACTTTTACCGATAGTAGATATTGGAGACTGAGGAGCAGAAGGAACGTTGTAGAGAGCAGAGGTTGAAGACTGATGTCCAGACGAATTGTTACAGAGATCACAGGGTAGAGACTGGAGTGCAGAAGGAGTGTTACAGAGACCAGAGTTTGGAGATTGGGGTGCAGAAGAACTGTTCCCGAGAGCAGAGGGTGGAGACTGGGGTGCAGAAAGACTAATACAGAAAGTAGAGGTTGGAGACTGGGGTGTAGAAGGACCGTTACAGAGAGCAGAGTTTGGAGATTGCTGTACAGAAGGACTGTTACAGGGAGCAGAGGTTGTAGACTGGGGTTCTAAAAAATCATTGCAGAGAGCAGATATTGTAGACTGGTGTACAAAAGTATCTTACAGAGAGCATAGGTTGGAGACTGAGCAGCATAAGTACTGTTACAGAGACCAGTGTTTGAAGACTGGGGTGAAGAATGATCGTTGCAGAGAGCAGTGTTTGGAGACTGAGGTGTGGAATGATCGTTGAGGAGAGCAGAGGTTGGAGACTATGGTGGAGAACGGTACTTACAGAGAGCAGATGTTGGAGACTGGGGTGCAGAAGAACAGTTACATAGAGCACAGGTTGGAGACTAGAGTGAAGAAGAAATGTTGCAGAGAGTAGAGGTTGGAGACTAGGTTGCAGAAGGACTGTTACAGAGAGCAGAGTTTGGAGACTGGGGTACAGAAGAACTGATACAGAAAGCAGAGTTTGGAGACTGTGGTGCAGAAGGACTGTTGCAGAGAACAGATTTTGGAGACTGGGGTGCAGAAGGACCGATGTAGAGAGCTGAAGTTGGAGATTTAGGTGCCTAAGATTGTTACAGAGAGCAGAGCTTGGATACTAGGGTGCATATAGACTGTTACAGAGAGCAGAAGTTTGAGACTAAGGTGCAGAAGAATCTTACAGAGAGCAGAGGTTAGAGATTGGGGTGCAGAATAATGGTTGCAGACAAAAGAGGTTGGAGACTGGAGTGCAGAAAGCCTGTTACAGAGAGCAGAGTTCAGAAACTGGAGTGCGGAAGGCGTTTTACAGAGAGCAGAGGTTGGAGACTGGCGTGCAGAAAGACTGTTACAGATAGCACAGTTTGGAGACTGGGGTACAGAAGGATCGTTGCAGAGAGCAGAGGTTTCAGACTGAGGTGCAGATGGACTGTTACAGAGAGCATAAGTTGGAGTCTGAGGTGCATAAGCACTATTATAAAAAGAAGAGGTTGGCAACTGGGGTGCAGAAAGACCGTTACAGAGAAAAGAGGTTGGAGACTGCTGTACAGAAGGACTGTTATAGAGAGCAGAGTTAGGGGACTGGGGTGCAGAAAGACCATTGCAGAGATTAGAGGTTGGAGCCTGGGGAGAAGAATGATCATTGCAGACAGCAGATGTTGGAGACTGGGATGCAGAAGGACTGTTACAGAGAGCAGAGGTTGGAGACTTAGGTGCAGAAGGACTTTTACAGAGAGCAGAGGTTGAAGACTGGAGTGCAGAAGGATTCTTACAGAAAGCAGAGGATGGAGACTGGGTTGCATAAGGAGTGTTACAGAGAGTAGAGTTTGGATATTCTGGTTCAGAAGAACTGTTAAAGAGAGCAGAGTTTTGAGACTGTGGTTCAGAATGATTTTTACAGAGTGCAGAGGTTTGATTCTGGTGTAGCAGGACTGTAACAAAGAGTAGAGCTTGGAGACTGGGGTGCAGAAGAACTGTTCCAGAGAGCAGAAGTTGGAGACTGCAGTGCAGAAGGCCTGTTACAGAGAGCATTGGCTGGAGACTGAGGTGCAGAAGGATCATTACAGAGAGCAGAGGTTTGATACTGAGGTGCAGAAGGACTGTTACAGAGACCAGAGATTGGAAATTGAGTTGCAGAAAGATTTTATAGAGAGCAGAGGTTAGAGACTGAGGTGCAGAAGGACTGTTACAGAGAGCACAGTTTGAAGACTGGGGTGCAGAAGTATCGTTTAAGAGAGCAGAGGTTGGAGACTGAGGTGCAGAAGGATCTTACAGAGAGCAGAGGTTGGATACTGGGGTGCAGAAGGACAGTTACAGAGAGCATAGGTTGGATACTGCGGTGCAGAAGAAATGTTGCAGAGAGCATACATTTGAGATTGGGGTGCAGAAGTACTGTTACAGAGAGCAGAGGTTGGATTCTGGGTTGCAGAACGACTGATACACAAAGCAGAGTTTTGAGACTGGGGTGCAGAAGGACCATTACAGAGAGCAGAGTTTGGAGACTGAGGTATAGAAGGACTGTTACAGAGAGCAGAGGTTGGAGTCTGGGGTGCAGAAGGACTGTTGCAGAGAACAGAGGTTGGAGACTGGGGTGCAGAAGAACCGTTTCAGAGAGCAGAATTTTGAGACTGAGGTGCAGAAGGTTTGTTACAGAGAGCAAAGGTTTGATACTGGGGTGCATAAGAATGTTACAGAGAGCAGAGTTTGAAGACTGAGGTTCAGAAGGACTGTTGCAGAGAGCAGAGGTTTTAGACTGAGGTGCAAAATGATCATTTCAGAGAGAAGAGGTTGGAGACTGGGGTGAAGAAAGCCTGTTATATAGAGCAGAGGTTTTAGATTGAGGTGCTGAAGGCCTGTTACCGAGAGCAGAGGTTGGAGACTGGGGTGCCGAAGGACTGTTACAGATAGCACAGTTTGTAGACAGGTTTGCAGAAGGATATTATAGAGAGCAGAGTTTGGAGACTGAGGTGCAGAAGGACTGTTACAGAGAGCAGAGGTTGGAGACTTGGTTGCAGAATGATTGTTGCAGAGAGCAGAGTTTTCTGACTGAGGTGCAGAAGGACTGTTGCAGAGAGCAGATGTTCGAGACTGAGGTGCAGAATGAGTGTTCCAGAAAGCAGAACTTGGAGAATGGGATGGAGAACGATTGTTGCAGGGAGCAGAGGTTGTAGACTGGGGTGCAGAAGGACTGTTATACAGAGCAGAGGTTTTAGACTGGGGTGCAGAAGGCCTGGTACAGAGAGCAGAGCTTTGAGACTGTGGTGCAGAATAATTGCTAATAGCTGGTGAGCATCCTTCTGGACACCTTCTTCTCCGCTCAGTCAATCAGGCCCTCTCTCCTCACTCTGCTCTCTTTTGGCTTTATGAGCACCTGTGACTTCCACAGTCAATCTAAGCCATCACTCCCAGGCCAATCTCCTGGGAACCTGTCCCGCTGCCTGCTGGAATCTCCTTGGGGAGACCCCGCAGGTACCCAGACTCCATGCCCAACCTCCTTTCCTCTTTTCCTCTCCCCAGACACGCTCCTTCTCAATTTTTTTTAATGTTTTAATGAGTGATCCCACTGCCACTCAGCTACCCCACAGACCAGGTACCCTTTTGTGTCCTAGTCACCAGGATTTTAAAGTGCTCCAACCAGGGCTCTCTTCAGAGCTTTGCCCCAAGCTCCAAATGTCACATCTTCAGTTAACAGATATTTCCTTTTAATCTTGTTTTGGCACCCGATTTTTCTCAGAGACTACATGAAGGTATTCTAACCAAAGCACATGGACTGTACAGACTATTATGGCTTAGAAATAAGGTATTCCCCCACCAAAAGCTCATGGTCAGCTACAGTAGCAGTGCTCAGAGGTGAAATGATTAGACTGTGAGACTTGTGACCTAATCTGTGGATCCATCCATTTTGTGGGTTAATTATCTGAAAGGCCCACTGTACTGAGAGGAGTGTGGGCAGGTGGAGTGTGGCCGGGGTTATGCCATGGGAAATCACATCTTGTCCCCTGTGAACTGTCTCCTCCCATACCCTCCCCCACCCCAACCTTCTGGCTGCCATGAGCTAGGGACGCTTTCCCCCTTGTTCCCATCCACCTCTGTGTCCCACCTCATCTCAGGCCGGCAGCAATTGGTCAGCTGGCCCCAGAGCAAACCTCCAAGCCAGGAGGCCAGAGTGCATCTCCCCCTCCGGGTTGTTCTGGTCAGGCCTGTGGTAACTGTGGCAACCATGGACTGACCCAGGGAGTAGGTGTTATGAGTGGATTGGACCCACAACCGTTTCCTAAATCCACAGATTCTGTCATTTTCAGAGCTCAAGCCATTTCCTTCTGGATGGCCTGTTTCCAGCCTGCCCTCACCTAGAATGCGGTCTACTAGTGATTATTGAGATTCTCCAGCCGTCCTGGTCCTTCCCATTTGCACACCACAGCTAGCTCCTAGGCAGCCAGACTCATGGACCTCCTGCTGCCCACTGTGGAGAGAAGAGAGATTTTCTGAGGACCCTGTTAGAAGTCCACTCTTATTTTTTTTAAGACCACACTCAGAGGGCATGTTTAAGGCAGTCCTTCACATGTGTCTTTGAGAAATCAGACTCACAATGATTTTTGTGATTCTCTCCCAGGCTCCAATAACCACTGCTCTACTCCCTACTTCTCTGAGATCAACTTTTTAGCTTCCACACAGAAGTGAAAAACTGCTATTTCTCTTTATATGTCTCGCTTATTTCACTTAATATAATGTCTCCCATAAGCTAGTTTTAAATAGAAACTGCACAAAAATTCTTTTATGACAAATTTAAATTTTATTCTGAAGAGATAATTTGAAATGGTCACATATGTTTATGTAGAAAAATGTTCATTAAAGTATTTATAGGACTGGAGATGATCTGAATGTTTAGACAAAGGGGAGAGATTAAGTTTATTTAAGAGTGATACAAGTTTATTAATCATCTCAATAGATGCAGAAAAAGTATTTAACAAAATATAGCACCCCTACCTGTCAAAACAGTAGAAACACTAGGGACAGAAGGAACTTTGTAAAAGCATTGTAAAAGCTATCTTTACTAAACCCAAGGCAGCATCATTCTAAGTGGAGAAAGGTTGAAAGCATTCACTCTAAAAACTGGAAGAAGACAGGGTGCCCCCTCTTTCACAACTTCTATTCAACTTCATCCTGGAAATTGC
>NW_027522864.1:0-26328 GCF_052094955.1 Ictidomys tridecemlineatus | reverse complement strand
GCCAGAGCTATTGAACAAAAGAAAGAAATTAAAGGTATACAAATAGGTCAAAAAAATTCAAATCTCACTCTTTGCTGATAGGATCATGTCATCTTCTTAAATTTTTCATTAGAGCATAATAGTTATACATAGAAGTTGGGTTTATTTGGAAAAGATCCTACGTGCATGGAATCCAATTTACTCCATTCAGTCCCCACCCCCCATCTTCCTCCCCTTCCCACCCCCATTCTCCTTTCTCTACTGATCTTTCTTTGGGTCATTTATCTGTTCATTTCTGACTGCTGCTTTTTACATATACATACAGGTGAAGTCCCCTGTGGTAGACTTCCAGGTGCACATAACATGATCTGCGTAAAGACCTTTCACATTCCCTCCCTTCACAAACCTTTATGCCCTCTCATTCTCATTCTACTCCACTGATCTTACCTGTATACTTAAGATAGCCAGTCCAACCCCACTTCATCAACTTCTTTCCTCTATTTTGCTCTGGCCTGATAATTTCTGCATTGTACAGGAATAGTTAACTTCTGCCTTTCCAAACACAGAGTTCAAGATTGATGTAAAATGAGGAAAAACTCTACATTAGAAAACACTGAAGGCAACACCAACTGCTTCTGCAGATGATGGCTCTGCTTTGTAAATTTTTTTCTTAACAGCTCCAATGAAAATGAACTTCTCCAAATATCCTATGTTTACATAAAAGGACAAAAGGAGACAGAGATTACTGAGACAGTGAGAAATGACTTCACACCATTATGAAGTCGAATGGCTTCTTGGACATCTGCTACACATCCACCACCCTCCCAGTACTGCTGGTGAACTTTTTTGGGAGAAGAAGGCCATTTATTATGAGGGATGCGTTTCCCAGATCTTCTTCTTGGTGACAAGTGCTGGCACAGAAGGCGTCTTACTGGCTGTGTGGCCAGTATGACTGCTGTGTGGCCACCTGCCGTCCTCCTCAGTACCCAGTCATCATGAGTGTGAAGGTCTGTGTTGGCCTGCTGCCTGGGTCCTGGCTGTTTGGGCTGGTAAATTTGGTCACACACACGGTGCTGGCCATCACATTCACTCTGTGTGGGCCCCACCAGATCAGCCACTTTCTCTGTGACACCCCATTGCTCCTGAAGCTCTCCTGCTCAGAAACCTCTGTCAATGAGTCTGCACTCCACGTTGTCAGTGCCACCATGGGCCTGAGCCCCTGCCTCTTTACTGCAGGCTCCTAAGCACTCATCATTGCGGTCATCCTGGGGATTCCCTCTGCCCAGGGCAGGAGGAAGGCCTTCTCCACCTGTGCGTCCCCCCTCACTGTCGTGGTGGTCCTCTATTGAACAGCCATCTTTCACTAAGACAGTCCCAGAGAAGGCTGGACATGGACACCCTGGTCTCTGTGCTCTTCTGTGTGGTGACCCCTATTTTGAAGCCCATCATTCACAGCCTGAGAAGCAACGAGGTCCAGAGTGCCCTGAGGAAGCTGGCTGAAAGACAGACTGTATAGTGAGATTATAACTAGATGATGCTTTCATTCTAGGAAATGTATTAGTTTTAAAAATATGTGAACTCTTCAGCAGCAATTACAAGAGCGCTCTCTTCATACACAGTGTCTCATGACCACTGTGGTGCCCCTCCAACCAGGGGAAGCACACTGTGCTAAGTATGTGAAACATTGCGACCTCACCTGGGTTCTCTAATCCACAGGTATTTCAGAATATTTTTATTACTTTTCTCTCCAAAAAAAGCTTATACCCAAAGCAGTCAATCTTCTTTCCCCCAATATTGCAGTTCTAGCCAACACTAGTGAATGTGAAGTGCTATGTGCAATGTGACTTTGACTTGCATTTTCCTAATGGATCTTCATTCTAAGTTTTAAATAAACACCATTTCTGTGTTTCTCCTTCACATGTGGAAAGACCCATGTATACACTCGAGTTTCTGTGGATATTTTTAATGAAGTAATACCATATACACCTTTTGGATCTGACTCCTTTCACTTAGGATGTTTGCAGTTTTCAGTTATATTGTAGCTTGTATTAGTATTTTAGTTTATTTCTCCTTATTGTGACTGATTTCCATCTTATGAAAATGCCAAATTTATTTGTTCATTTCCCACTGGATAGTAATTTTTACTTTGTGTCTGTGTGGGTGTGGTACTGCAGATTGAAACCAGAGCCTCCTGCACACTAAACAATGTTCTACCACTAATCCAAAGCCCAACCCTTTTAAAAATTTTGTTTTGGAACAGGGTCTTGCAAATTTTCCCAGGTTGTCTCTGAATTTGTGATCCTCCTGCCTCAGCTTCTTGAGTAGCTAGATTACAGACCTTCCTGGTCATTTTCACTTTTTCACTAATATGAATAAGATTCGTATATATAATATGAACATTATATATAATATGAACATTATATGAACATTCATGTACAAATCATTGGTGGACAACTTTTTTATTTATCTTGAGTTTGTAAGTAGGAGTGGAAGAGGTGGATTGTTAACTCCATATTTAACTTTCTGAAAAAGTTCCAGATCATTTTCAGACCAGTGGAACCAGGTTACCTTATTATTAAGAGTGGTGAATAAAGCTTCTGATTTCCTCACTCACTTAACAACACATCATTATCATTCCTTTTATTGTGAAAACCATGGAAAGTGTGAAGTGCTTCATCAAATGTGCTTTAGCTTTGCCTTTCCTGATGGCTAGTCATTCTAAGATCTTTTAGGGGTACTGTTAATGTGTTTCTCCTAAGCATGAGGAAAACCCCATTGTATTATGGGAAATTGTAAGTTTTAGAGACTTACATCTTTATCTAATACTTTTATTTTTATTTTTGTGCAGTACAATACTACAAGACTTTCAAGCTTGTTGTCTTTTCTCCATCTGTGCCCGAAAGAGCTGTTTGATGACTCTTTTTTTCCCCTACTTTTAAACTCCATAGCAAACAATTTCTTCACCATATCATGAGCATCAGCAGGATCATAAAATTAAGGGGCACAAAGTCATACAGGGTTTGGTAATGGATCAGCCCTTAGCAGGAGTGGATCAGCTGAAGATAGTGGGGATGCTTTTAATATTGTGGCTTCTGATATCTGTCCATCTGGCAAAGTATGTAACATGAAGGAAAAACTTCATATGCCGTGCGAAATCTATCCCAATAAGTGTACACGCACCCTGACCCCTTCTCTCCCTAGCGGGAAGGGAAGGCAGTCTTGAGGTTTCAGCCACCCACAACTTCTTAGCAGAAATCTCACTCTGAACTTTGCTCACCCACATCTCAGAAGAGAGAGGACGCTGATCTTCTCGCTGCATGCTGAGAACAGGTGATTGCCAAGAAATTAATGAATCCAACAGCGAATTAACTGCTCTCCATTGTTGCAATTGAACTCAAGCCATTGCCCTTGAGTTGCGTTTGCACACTGAGGAGTCCCAGAGCAGCTGCAGAGGAAAGGCTCGATGCATATTCTCAACAGGTAGGCCCCAGACCTCTATAAATGTCCATCACAGGAAAATGAATTGTGAGAGATCAGAGGATTTTGACTCCTTCGTGAGGCCACAGATATGCGACAGGCAACATTCAGAATAACAGGTCCGTTTTGTGGTGAATGGAGACCAACAGCCAGTTTTACCAAGAGCTTTCTTTGCAGCCCAGGTGCTAGTATGGAAAGCAGCAAGGGCCACACCAAAACCAGAAATCTACGCCTCTCTGTGAGAGTTGCTGGTAAGTAGTTTATTTACCATCACAATTTTCAAAAACACTATCCCAGAATCAGGATACACCTACACCTTAAAAACATAGCACAGAATATAGTACATATTTTCATTACCATTTTCATGGCATTTATGGAATGACCTATCATAGCACCTTTTCTATGTGTGTCTAAGTTTCAACTATACTACTTGTATTGCAAGAGTAGAAATAACTTCAGAGTTTATCACAAAACCTGAGGGATTTAGCAAGATGCCTCCAGTACTAGAAGAAAACCCAAAACATAACCAGAAACCCTGGGATGCCTAAATCCTTTAAGTGAGATGATATGTGTGGAAAATTACTTATGGTAAACAATAGATAATGCTAAGTGTTAATCCTCTGCTTTTGATGAGCAGGACAGAAAGGAATAATTTTTAGGGAGAAAGTATAGGGACGCATTCCCATTATGATACAATGTAGCATAACAATAGACCTACCAAAATATCTGTTTAAATAAAAATCATTATTGTAGAAGAAGTTATGTTTAGAAACGTATTCATTCACTAACCAGGGGTTTTCATCTTTATCTTACAACACATGGATGCTTGGGGAGGGGAGTAGCAAGCAATTTATTAACTGTAATAAATCCCTGAAGCTTGTGAGTAATCTACTTCATACACAAACCCCCTCCTTTAGAAATATTATATTTTGGGGTCACTCATAAGTGACTTCATTCTCGGTCACCTGAATTTGAGATGACTGATTAGGAAAAAAAGATGCAGAGCTGCTTGTTCTGTGGGAACTGCGCCGATGGTCTTAATAAGGGATATGTTTAGGAGACAGGAGACACTGAGTTCCTCAGAAGCCGCTTTGCTATGCTCCCTCACTTATGCCCACAGAGGCTTTATTTTTCTCAGCAAGATATCTGCACCAGAACCACTGAACAGAAATGTTCTCTCGCCTCTGTCAAGTCTTTGTTAGATCCTTTAGGTCCCACACAGTACCGTCTTTAAAGAATCTTTAAAAAACTCTGCTCCATGGATGTACTTGACAGACCTTCTTCATTCTTCAAACCTTTACTGAGTGCACATTTACACAAGTTGTTTCCCTAGTGTATAAACCACAATTGAGAGGCCCAACTAGGACCTGGAGGAGCGCATATTCAAGATGGAATGAGGGGCTTTGACAAGTATTAAGTGCTCCATTCCCAGAGCTGCCCAAGCAAACACTAAGGGAAAATAATGATTATTTGTAGATTACATAGAATTGTTACCAAGTTTCCTGCACATATTGAGTTCATCTTCCAATTAGATTGTAAGTTGGTTGAAGGAGAGTGTCGGAGACCAGCTCCAACAGGGGGTCTCAGGAGACGAACGGATGGTGAGGATTCGGCGAAAGAGGGGGTGGAGAAACAACACAGACACCAAAGTGAAAGTGTTGATCCCAATCTTTTCTTGTGAAGTTGATCATATATACTTTTCATTTTGGCAGGCTTACAGTACTTTGTGGTTACAAAACAGGAATCATTATTCAAACAAAACAAATATTACATAGCTACAATTAGAATAGAAGAATGTATCTTGGATTATGCATAAGCAAGCATTTGTACCTTCAGTTCGAGTTTTGCTTTGAGCTGTTTCTGCTTAGTTAACTTTTAATAATAGTTACAGTTGTCCCAAACTATTGGCGTATACCTTGACTATTCTTTCTTGACTTACTGACTGCAACCGGTGCCATGGTTACGGCAAGTAGTTGATTTGTTATTACTTGTAATCAAACAAAAGTAAGAGCACAAACCATTGTGCACAGGAAGAAAAACTAGTTGCCCAGTACTAAGCACTAATCTATCTTCCTAACATTAATTTTCCTTCTCTAGATTTGAATTTAATTTCTCAAAAACTTCCTTGACAGGAATACAGGGAGTTTTTTTTAGACATTAACAATTTACACTCCACAGCTGATTCATTGCATTTAGAGCAAACAGATCTATGCTTTAGTAGTAGTTGCATTAATTGGGAAAGTCATGATTTTTCCTTTATACTTAATGGTCATATGAGAAATCAAAACTGTACTTATTAAAGGAATACAAAAACAAATCAGCCCATTCCCAGAAACATACTGCGCTCCTCCAGAGGATGGACGCCTTGTGGCATCCACCTCAGTAGGACCTTGCCATTGCCTGAGTCAGGGGAGGGGCGCAGTAGGACAGGGATCAGATCTTATCCTCTCTGGGTTTCTTAGTAGATCTGGCTTAGAACTAAATTAGACCCTGTATAGGAACAAAATTGGTTTGAATTGAAACTAACCACTACCAAGAAAAGAAATTTAAAAAATCTTAAATGGAAAAGAGGACTTTTTATTTTGAAGAATTTTATAAATAGAAGGCTCTGAAATATCATAAAAGGTAATAATTTGTCTTCCCTTTCTTTTTTATGCTAGAAGAAGCACAGGTGAAATAAAAAGAACTGAAAGAGCTGGCACAGTGGTGCACGCCTGTAACCCATCAGCTTAGGAGGCTGAGGCAGGAGGATAGTCAGTTCAAAGACAGCCTCAGCAAAAACAAGGCACCAAGAAACTCAGTGAGACCCTGTCTCTAAATAAAATATAAAACAGGGCTGGGGATGTGGCTCAGTGATCAAGCCCCTGAGTTCAATCTCTGGTAACTGTCCCCATACATTCCGGCCCCCCAAAAAAAGAACTGAAAGTGATGTTAAATGCTGAATTGAGTGCTGAATCTCCAAGACAGGAGGGAGGCTTTTTCCTGGTGAATTTGTTAAGATTTTAAACCTACCAGTTAGGGGTAAGGGCATCTCTGCATGTTAGGTGAAAGAGCCCAGCCTCCCCCAAAGTGTGTCCTTGGGCCAGCATCACTGGGAACACTTGGAACTCACTGACTGAGGCCAACTGTTCTGCACAATGACCTCTGATCTTTCCCTCGGCTCCAAGCACCCACACCTCATGGAAGGATATGAGGACAACTCTGGGCCAGGCCAGATAGATCATAGATTTCACAGTAATAAATTCACATTGCCACAAGCACCTGAAATCATGCAAATATTTTTCTGAATAAATTGATCTTGTACTGTGTGTGTGTGTGAGTGTGTGTGTGTGTGTGTTTTAAGCAATTTACTGGGCAACATGAAAATTGGATTTAAAAATTTTAATCATTGCTTGTGCTATTGAGATCAAATAGGAATCATTGTTTCCCTGATGTGCATAAGGATTTTCATGATCACACCATTCTTCCTCGTTTTGGTCATGCCCATTTTTTTTTTTCGTTTGAGGAAATGAATCCCTAAGGTTAGTCAGCAAAACATTTCATTTATTGCAAAAGAAAAAAAATAGTCCTTTTTTTAAGACTCTAGATTAATTTATTCTATTTTGTTTATATTTAGATTTGAAAATTAGTTGTGCTTAACTGAACCACTGACTTTCTATTGAAATTTAAATACTTTAAGCTTCTTAAGGCCCTGAGTTTTGGAATTTTAATAAAACCTGTGTTGGCCTATTAATCATGTGCAATGAATTATGAGAACCAAAGACAAGAATGTCTGGGCATTGAAAATAATAAGACAGTTTACTAATATATGGAATTATCATCAGGTAACAAAGTATCACTACAAATAATAGTTATTACATGATAAATTTTCTGAGTCAATTTCTTTTTTGTTTCTTAAATCATGATTGTTAATACATATTAAATGTACAAATTAATGTACATTATGCAAATTAAAGGGATTCATTGATGTTTCCCTACTTGCATTAATATATTGTGCATTAATTTCAATTATTTTTTCTGTAAAATGGGGTAATAGGTTATCTTATAGGTTGTTGTGTAAACCAAATAAGTTAATGCATGTAAAAGTCTTATAGGCATTTAATAAGTGTTAGGTATTTGTATCTAATGTGTGTCTCTATTCGTTACTCAATTTGAAAAAATCCTGATTGGATTCAGGTATGTATAAATTCATCTTTTCAAAGAAATTCACTGAGTTTTGATAGAATGGATTATCCGAAATTCAATCTAATTTTTACAGAAAACATGCCACTTTTAAACTACATTAAACAAGGTTTTTAACGTCAGGCATTTATGTGTATTGAAGCAATCTAAGAAGACTCACACTCAAATTATTTTTCTATGAAATATGCCCTAGATGATTGTGATGATTATGGTTATTATTATTGCAGAGCAGAGGGTTTACTATTAAGTTGATCTAATTCCTATGCTGCATTATATAAATTCTAAGGAGAAAGTACATATTGTGTCACAAAGTGTCATTAATGAGTTATGATTGATAATAATGGATTCTAATGGTGACTAACATAATGATTCAATCTAATGCCCTACATTAATAAAGAGCATAGAGGATAAGGAAAATTGTTTGGGTATCATCCATCACCCTACCCCCACACCCGAGACCTACAAGAAATTAGCCAGTAAAACCAAGGAAAAACTTATATGTAGATAAAAATTATATAAACATACATTGGGAGATTTTTTAATGCCCCATGAAATTGTCCCTCCTGAAATGAACTTTATATTTAAGACCTTTACAATAGCAGTATGCACAACTTCAGAGATTGTATTTTTAAATCCCTGAACATTTCCATTTAGTTTTCCCTTTTACACATCCACAGACCATGTACCAATTTCCCATAGTAAAATCTGCTGGAACTGCCTACTATGTGGAATTTTATTTCTTTTTCTGGAAACATCTAGATATCTACCTATAAAAGAGATTGTCATATTGATCTTTTTGATACGGGGAGTAAAAAGAAAGTACATGTCACTGATTTCTAAATGACTTGAAGTTTATCCAGGTAGTTGATAGACAAAACAGAGAACATAAGAAATGTCATGTACATGTAGCTTCCAGCTCCATTTCAAAGTTGATTTATTGTAAATCAATGCTAATAAGGTAACCTCTTGTTTAGGGAAATTATTTAGAAAATGCGATACCTACAACTGAACTAGATAGTGTGGTGTTTCTAGTCATTTCTGGATAAACTTTTACTATAATTTTCGTGAACACCAAGTATCACAAGAATCCCTACTTTCTCTATTTTCTTCTCTACTTTCTCTATTCTCCTGGGGGATTTTACATTCACCCTTTTCTGTAAAATTTGCTTTCAAGACAATGACTCCCAAATCCACACCTGCTGTTCTAGGCTGTCTGTGAGGGGCATTTCCACGTCATTATCCCACAGATAAATCACATTCAACATAACTCTAATCAAATCCACCAAAGCCTCCTCTACATCTGTTATTCCTCACATATTTCTGTTTTCCTGAGTGATGCCACCAGCTAGCCAGCCTGCCCAAACTGATTTGTTGTCTTTACCATGTCCTCTTCAACTAGGACTTAAAAGTTCTCCATATCCTTCTCCATGAGAGCTTCAGAGATTTTATCCCACCTTCAACACAGCACGTCTTCAGATAAAGACCACTTCATTTTGATCTTGTTTTAGCACTCAGATCACTCTTTTGAACTAAACAGGGTGTCTAAAACCTGGAGAACCAGGTTTCACAGTTATCGACCCCTGCTCCTTGGACTCACACACACAATTCCATGAGTGGGTCTATCTGCGTGTTTTAGACCTAGAGATCTGATGATTTTCTAAAACCCAGTCTATCTCCCTCCAGATGTCCCTGTTTTCAGTCTGCACTCACCTGAAAGAGATTTATGGTCCCCTATTGTTGATACTCTGCAATCATTGATGTCCATGCTCATACACAATCCTGGCTTCCAGAGACACACCTGGGCTCTCTGGTGGCCCATGGCATGGTGGGGGGTGGGACATTTTCCGAGGTTTCTATTCCCAAGTACCTTGCTTAGAAATCAGGCCTGACACAGCTTCACAGAGCCTAGTCTTGGCCCCATAGGCTGATACCCTGCAACCTCCCCTAAAGTAGCAGGCTCCTCAGAATGACCCAGGGGTTGGCAGCATCCACTGGTACTATCCCACCAGCCCCTTGAAGCCTAGCTGGAGTCTCCATAGAAACAGGGTACATCTCTATGGAAATGGGCTCCCTCCTCCCGCCCAGTGTGATGCAGCTCTCAGAGAAGCTCAATAGTGAGGGTCTTTCCATTTATAGCAATTAGGATAACCAAGTGTTCTGAGCTTGCTGAGCCTTAGATGGCAGATTCCTGCTATATTCTTTGAGATTTATGCCATCAATGTTGCCTGAGATGCCAACTCGCCATCCCACTAACAAGAATACAGTGTTCTCAGTCAAGACCATTCCCACAACCAATAACACACACACACACACACACACACACACAAACACACATACACACACATGCACATGCCCATCCATCAAGGTGAGCAAGGCTTTGTATCTGTGATACAGACCGAATGCACCCACCAATCACATTCACTGCTTCAAACAGATCGTCATCAGGAAACAACTGTTGTCACTTGTAAAATGTGATATGTCCTAGCCTATCACTGTGGTAAAAAAGAAGCAGAGAAATGCAAAAAATGGGAGAAAATACTTAACCTCTTAGAGACCTAAAAAAATATTTAGATGTGGTTCCAACCAATCCTGAGTTAAAAATCATCTTGAAAAAATGCTTTCAGTTCTATTTATCAATTTACTTACTAACTTACTTACTTACTTACTTACTTCAGTACTGAGGATTGAACCCAGTGATACTCTACCATGAAGCTATATCCCCAGCCCTTTCAATTATTTGGGGCGGAGGGCCTTGCAGAGTTTTAAATTTATGATCCTCCTGCCTTAGTCTCCCAAGTACCTGGGATTACAGGCAGGTACCACTCTTCCCCATTAATTACTTATTTTTAAAATAAGGCTATTTTTAAAAATTGAACTATAATTTGTATCAAATAATGCACAGATCTAAAGTGTACAGGTTTATAATATTTTACATGTATATGAATTACCAAAAATCAGGATATAAAACATTTCCATCACTTTAGAAAATTCCTTCATGCTTCAACTGATATCACCCCTGAGCTCCAAAAAAAAAAAAAAAAAAAAAAAGACCACCATTATTACTTGACCATTATAGCTGTTTTGGTAATTTTTGAACTTTATTTAAAGGAAACATACAGTATATATTTTGTATCTGGCTTCTTTCACCCAGAAAATTTTTTTTAGATTTGTCAATGTTATTAATGTTCCAGTATTTGTGTTTCTAAAGTAACTGAATTATTCCACTGCATGATAAACCGTGATTTGTCTTCTGTCCTTCTGCTGAAGGCATAATATTTGTTTGAGTTATTATGAATTTTTACACAAGAATTTTTGTGAACTTTGCATTAATTTCTTTGGAAATATGCTAGAAATGGGATTGTTTTGAATAGAATAACTACATATTTAACTAAATTAGAAATTACTAAATATTTTTGAAAAGTAAGTGTATAGACTTCAAATTTCACCTTGAGTATCTATCGAAATAGCTAGAAAGCAAGTTGTTTTCATCATTATAATAACCAAAAAGAGCAGAAGAAAATGCAAATTAATGACTTTCCTTGACTTTATTAGAAATGCAGATTACAAGGCAAACAACTAACCGAAGTCTGGGGAGAGATAGGCAACCAAAATAATCCAGGCACTTTTTTATCCATGGGAGACCCTACTGGATACATTGGAGTTTATTTATAAAAAAAAAAAAAAACTTAAATAAAAAATAGTTAATGGATTGCTAAAGACTAAGTATAGACTGGTTTAAGAGCATAAAGACCCAGAGGGCTATAGACATAAGATGTTTGTATTTTTTCTTCTTATCCATGGATTCCACCAAATGCTCCCAGGAAGATAGGGAAGTATTCTGAGAAAGTGTCTTTAACGGTATCATTTCTTGGATAGGTGGAGAGACAAAGAGCAGCAACAGCAGCCCAAACTCTTCCCAGACCCATTTCCTGATTTTTTGCATAGAACAAAAGCTGTAATCTTCAGGGGCAAGAGTAACAGAAACTGTTACATTAGGACACTCAAAGGAAAACCTTTGTAGCTATGGAAAGGAACAGGCCGAAATGTCTAACGTCGGGAGGAATAACAACTAGGCTCAGCCATATTGCTAGAAAGTGGGTCACTGTGAAAGCCATATCCATGTGACTGAGTTTACAGTACCTAAGGCAGGGCTTCCTGGAAACATCAGAAATCCCTTCTTTGTTTCCCACTAGTCCACTAACATGCATTGACTAAAAATAACAGTAGAATACAGCTGAGAATTCTTCAAGAAATAGATTATCTCTGGAGAACAGCGAAAATAGAATACACAAAAGCAATCAGGGAACAATATTAACAAACTGAACTCAGCCATATAGAATAAGGATAACATTACAGTCAATTGAGATCAATCCCAGAATGCAAGGCTGGTTTAACATTAAAAAATTCAATCAACCGAATTTCCATAGTAACAGACTAAATAAGAAAATATATATATATCATTTCAATAGATGCAGAGAAAATAAGAAAATTCAATATCTATTTATGATAAAAACTATAACTAAATGAAACTAAGGGCAAAGTCCAGTGGTACAGTGCATGCTTAGTATGCATAAAGGCTCTGAATTCAAAACCCAGCACACATACACCAAACAACAAAAAAAAAACTACTAGTAAAAAATGGATAGACATTTTCTAACTTGATAAAAGGCATTGAGTAAATGTAATGTGCCAGACACATAGCTTATATAATCTCAAAACTTTTTTTAGCAGTTGTGAAATAGACATCATTAATATCCTAAGCAAGGAACAAACTGAGGAATAGAAATGAGCTGACTTTTCTACAAAAAACATCTAGTAAACAACAGATGGATTTAAAGCCACATCTATCTGGACAAAGAGCCTACTGTTTTACTATAATATTTTTCATTTAAGATTGAAAAAAAAACCAGAAATTTTAGTTCAAAAAAAATGGATCACGGATTAGCATGCGTAACATGATAGAAAATCAGTAAGTGTATCAATCATTTTTTTTTTCAGAAAATGTAATGTTTGGTGAGGTAAATCTTATAATACAAAAGAAGAAAAATACCTAAGTATATATCATTTGTCAAAATTTCTTGTATCTTATAAAACTTAAAAAAATAAAAGTTTCTACTGAAAAAAAATAGATCAATGTATGTAAAAGCAGGTGACTTATAATTTTACTTTTAAGAAATAATCAGAGATGATCACAGATACATATGTATGAAAGCTTCTATTCCAATATTTATGATAGTAAATGGAATGGAAGGTTTCTATGTTCAATAAAAAGGGAGATATTAACTTAATTTCATATTAGGAAAGTAAGATTGAAAGGCAAACAACTAAATAGAGTACAACAATATTCGGAAATTTTGCTTTGGATATTCTAAAGATAGATAGAGGTAGAATGGGATGAATGCAAAGAGAGCTTTGATTTTGTGAAATGTTCTATTCTTCTGAATAACTTTCTGCATTTTCTTCATTTTTCCACAATGAAAACTTATTACTTGAAATAACAGACATACAAAAAATAATTCATCACAGTGAAGCACAGTGTTAGGAGGGAGATACTGCAGATTCAATGAGACAAAGGGGTTGATAGCTGGTTGTGCATTCTGACCAAGTCTCCATTTATTCTTACAAAAGAGCACCCATGCAAATGTCTGTGAGAAGTTATGCTCTCTAAAGTCACTCCTATACGTCTCTTTTTAGAGTCCAGGCATCTCTGTATACAACATTATTTGCCATGTTGCTGCAGATTAACAAGCCTGTTTGGGGTGCTCTCAGTCTTTTCTCGTCATGGTCTCTTTTTCTCTGTTTTGTAGCTATGATACCATTGGAAATTAGCAATCAATAATTTGTCACTGAATTCATCTTCTTGGGATTTTCCAACCACTCCAACCTACAGGGCTGGTTCTTTCTGCTCTTTCTGGTCATTTAACTGACCACTCTCCTGGGAAACATGCTCATAATAGTGGCCACCAGGGTCAATCCTGCTCTCCACACTCCAATGTACTTTTTCCTCAGTAATTTGAGCTTTTTGGACGTCTGCTACACATCCACCACCCTCCCAGTACTGCTGGTGAACTTTTTTGGGAGAAGAAAGCCATTTCTTATGAGGGCTGGGTTTCCCAGATCTTCTTCTTGGTGACAAGTGCTGGCACAGAAGGCGCCTTACTGGCTGTTTGGCCAGTATGACTGCAGTGTGGCCACCTGCCGTCCTTCTCAGTACCCAGTCATCATGAGTGTGAAGGTCTGTGTTGGCCTGGTGACTGGATCCTGGCTGTGTGGGCTGGTGAATTTGGTCACACACACGGTGCTGGCCATCACACTCACTCTGTGTGGGCCCCAGCAGTTCGGCCACTTTCTCTGTGACACCGCATTGCTCCTGAAGCTCTCCTGCTCAGACACCTCTGTCAACGAGTCTGCGCTCCACGTGGTCAGTGCCACCATGGGCCTGAGCCCCTGCTTCTTCACTGCAGGCTCCTACGCACTCATCATGGCGGCCATCCTGGAGATTCCCTCTGCTCAGGGCAGGAGGAAGGCCTTCTCCACCTGTGCGTCCCTTCTCACTGCTGTGGTGGTCTTCTATGGAACAGCCAACTTCCATGATGACAGGCCCAGAGAAGGCTGGACATGGACACCCTTGTCCCTGTGCTCTTCAGTGTGGTGAGCCCCCTGTTGAGCCCAGTCATTCACAGCCTGAGAAGCAACAAGGTCCAACGTGCCCTGAAAAAGCTGGCTGGAGGGTGTGCATCCCTTTGCATGATCAAAGTCTAGACCAATCTTCAAACTTGAGTATACAATCATCTGAAAAAAGATGCCTCCCAGGGACTTGTAGGCACCTGGTTAGAGAGTCTGTATCTGGAGCTTCAACTCCAACTCCCGCTTTTAAAATCTCTAAGACTCCTTTATCTCCTCTCTTTTCACAAACACCCTTTTCCACTTTCAGGTTCAAGTGTGTCGGACACCTTGTGTGGGTGTTCAGCACCATCTCTGTCCTTCTGTGTTCTCCCCACACCAGATGGACAGAAAGTACGAGAACCTCGTTTCCCACACTCCCCTGCCTGCAGGCCTCCATTTTAGGAGGTTCCGTAAAGATCAGCCAAACACTTGGCAGAGAGGACGAAAAGAAAAGAAGAAAGCGGGTTCTTTTGGATCCCATAGCAGCAGCAGAAAACCAGCCCTGTAGAGGCAGGAACTAATCTCCTTGGTGCCAGGAGCTGTGTGTGCAGGCTCCTAGACAGCTGTTCCTGAATGTGCATCAAGTAGCGTGGAATGAGCGTCTCTTTCCAGGGAAGTTAGGGTTTCCATATATGGGGTGGTGTCACCTGCCCTATTTTTCTTTTTTTTCCAGATCTCCCAACCATTTTATAACTTTTTTCTGTGTCAACTTCCTCTACCCTAAGACATCAAGAGTCATTCTTCATCTCTACCTGACCATGGTGGCACTGACCACAATAGTGGTTTACATCAGAGATGGATCTAGATAACAGATATGAGGAGGTAGGTTGGATGTCTGACCTGAGGGAATTGAATATGTTGAGGATGTCACAGCCCATGGAAAAGGAGATCTGATAATTCCTGGTGTGCAATGACCCAACAGAGACTCTAAGTTATCGTGGCCTGAAATCAAATGTCTATGGAAAACTGAGCTTTGGAATAACACCATCGACCTTCAGGGTGGGAATGAACATTACAACATTACTACAGAATGCTGTTACTGACTAGAGTGGGAGACTTACAGAAAGAAAATGATAGGTTCAAGCATCATATTCCTCCTTCAATTCAGGTTCAGATCATCAGAAATATTTTCTTTCTAGAAACTGATAAAGTTAATATCAGAATAAAACATCCAATTTTCCAAATTGCAGAAGTACTAAGAAAATTATAAATCCACAATTTCTCCAGGTCTCTCTTATGTCAATTAGTACATTAATGGGAGAATTATTGAGACCCTGTTAATTAGAATGGCAAAATACCAGTGGAATTAGACAAATCTCAGAGCCTTGAACCCTGAAATCTCCATTAACCCTCTTTGCTTTCAGAAGCAGCCTCTCCTTAACCAAGGAGACTAGCTTTCACTGAATTGAAGACCCTATGGTGACTCTACCTGGGCAGTTGTCTTTTTCTTTTAAGAGAGAGTGAGAGAGGAGAGGAGAGGGAGGGGAGAGAGAGAGAGAGAGAGAGAGAGAGAGAGAGAGAGAGAGAATTTTTAATATTAATTTTCTAGTTCTTGGCGGACACAATATCTTTGTTGGTATGTTGTGCTGAGGATCGAACCCGGGCTGTACACGTGCCAGGCAAGCGCACTACTGCTTGAGCCACATCCCCAGCCCAATTATCTTTAAGATGGTCATCCATCATCCCACATTGTCACCAGACTCTTAATTGGGGTCTGATCCTAGAACGCCTCAGGTAAGAGTATAAAATATAGCCCAGGAGAGTATAAGGGTCACACCAAAATAAAAGGTAAATATTTTATTGTATTTTGTTAATAGGAGCCTTAAGAATATATAAGAGAATTTGTTTGAGTCTTCCAGACCAAAGAAGTCAGGACATATTGCTGGATCATCTTGAATGCAGTCACAGGGACATAATCACCAGAAATGTTAGGGCCAAGGATTTTCCTGAGCCACGGGGAGTGGGTATTAGACTCTCTTTGGTTGATGGACTGAAATCTGGACTCAGTGTTTGCTTAAGTTCAATGACCAATATGATCCTGGAATAATGGAGAGGATAGTGATCAGAAATAAACAAGGTGTTGGATGGCGTGTTATGTGACCCCTTCCCTGGCCTCAGAACTGGATCTGGAGGAGGGCCTGTAGCATCAGCCTTCGCCAAGGCCTCGTGGACATGCGTTCAAAAGGCAGCACCAGATCCTTGTGAAACCCGCAGCAGCTGTCCTTGGCAGCCTGGGAAGACATTAACAGATAGCATCATTGAAATGGGCTCCCTGATTTCAGTGAGAATAAGGGGACCCTGAAGTAGAAGAGGCTATGTGGTGGAGCAGTGATCAGAACATTTGAATCTGTAGAGATTTTGACAGTGGTAAATTATCGTGGTATTTATAGATGGGAAAAAATGGGCACCCTCCTAGAATAGTGCCTGTCCCATGTAATGTGAAACTCTTCTTTTCAAACTTCATTGGTGCATTGTAGTGGTCCATAATGGTGGGATTTGCTGACACATATTTGAACATGCACACAAAATAACCGTGAACTTTGCCCAATATCATTCCAATATATCCCTTTTCCTCACCTCCTCCCCTGGTGCCTTGACTCTACTGATCTTTCTTCAACTTTCATGATGAGACTCCCTTCCCAACTTTCTTTCCCTTTCCTCCTCTAGCTTTAACAGAGGGAAAACATACGGCCTTTAACTTTCTGAGTTGCTTATTTCCCTTAATGTTCTGAAGATCCATCCATCTTCCAGCATGACATAATTTTGTTCTTCTTTATGGCTGAATGAAATTCCAGTGTGCATATCCCAGATGTTCTTTATTCATTCGTCCACTGATGTCACGTCGGCTGGTTCATGGGCATGTATGTGTCATTATACTATGATGACTTTGATCCGCTGTGATAAATACCAAGCAGAGGTAGAGCTGGGTCGCAGGTAGGTCCATGGCTACTTCTGAGAAGCCTCCATCCCGATTTCCATGGTGGTTGTGCTGATTTACATGCCCACCAACAGGGTGAGAGTGCTCCTTTCTCTCCAAATCTCTCCTTGTCACACTCATTAATGTTTGTATTCTTGGTGGTTGCCTTTGTCACTGATGTGAGATGAAATCTCAGGGTAGTCTTGACTTGAAAGTATTTTTATATATTTCTTGGCTACTCACATATTTTTTTCTAAGATGTGTCTGTTTAGTTCATTTAGTTTCCCATTTAGTAATTGGGTTATTTGATATTTGGTTTATTTAATAATTGTGGGTTTGATGTTGTTTTTTGAGTTCTTTATTAATATTCTGAATATTCATCCTCTTTTACATGAGCACCTCATAACTTTTTTTTTCTCTTTCCGTAGGTTCTCTCATCATATTCTAATTGTCTCCTTTGCTGTGCAGAACCTTCTTAATTTGATGCCATCCTATTAGCTAACTTTTGGTATTATCTCCTGAGCTTTGGCATCCTATTGAGAAAGTCATTGCCTCTGCCTGTAGGTTGGAGTATTGACTTTGTTTTTTCCTAGAAACTGCATAATTTCTGGTCTAGTGCCTGGGTCTTTAATGCATTTTGAATTGATTTTTTGCAGGGTGAGCGATAGTTCAGGTCTCATTCTTCTGCATTTGGACAGGGGTGTAGAAGGACTGTTTCAGAGAGTAGATGTTAAAGACTTGGATGCAGAAGAACTTTTGCAGAGAGCAGAAGTTGGAGACTGAGTTGCAGAAGGACTGTTACAGAATGCAGAGTTTGGAGACTGGGGTGCACAAGGATCATTGCAGAGAGCAGAGTATTCTGACTGAGGTGCAGAAGGACTGGTGTATAGAGCAGATGATTGAGACTGGGGTTCAGAATGACTGTTGCAAAGAGCAGAGGTTGGAAACTGGGGTGAAGAAAGATATTTGCAGAGAGCAGAGGTTGGAGACTGGTGTGCAGAAGGACAGTTACGGAGAGCAGAGTTTGGAGACTTGGTTGCAGAAGGATATTACAGAAAGCAGAGTTTGGAGACTGAGGTGCAGAAGGCCTTTAACAGAGAGCAGAGTTTGGAGACTGTGGTGCAGATTGACTGATACAGAAAGCAGAGGTTGGAGACTAGGGTGCAGAAAAACCATTACAGAGTGCAGAAGTTGGAGACTGCGGTACAGAAGGACTGTTACAGAGAGCAGAGATTGGAAATTGGGGAACAGAAGGACTGTTTCAGAGAACAGAGGTTGGAGACTGGGTTGCAGCAGGACCGTTTAAGAAAGCAGAGGTTGGAGACTGGGTTGGAGAAGGAATGTTACAGAGAGCAGATTTTGGAAACTGGAGTGCAGAAGGACCTTACAGAGAACAAAGGTTGGAGACTGGGGTGCAGAAGAAGTGTCAATGAGAGGAGACGTTGGAGACTGGGTTGCAGAAGGATCGTTTCAGAGAGTAGAGGTTGGAGATTGGGGTGCATAAGGACGGTTGCAGAGATAAGAGGTTGGAGACTGAGGTGCACAAAAACTGTTACAGAGAGCAGAGTTTGAAGAGTGAGGTGCAGAAGGATCCTTTAAGACAGCAGAATTTGGAGACTGAGTTGCAGAAGAATCGTTGCAGAGAGCAGAGGTGGAGACTGGGCTGCAGAAGGATTGTTACAGAGAGTAGAGGTTGGAGACTGGGGTGCAGAAGGCCTGCTATAGAGAGCAAAATTTGGAGACTGGCGTGCAGAAGGCCTGTTACAGAGAGGAGAGGTTGGAGACTGGGGTGCAGAAGGACTGTTATAGAGAGCAGAGTTTGGAGACTGAGTTTCTGAAGGATCTTACAGAGAGCAGAGTTTGGAGACTGAGGTTCAGGTGGACTGTTACAGTGAGCAGTGGTTAGAGCTTGGGGTGCAGAAGTTTCGTGCAGAGAGAAGAGGTGTCAGACTGAGGTGCAGATGGACTGTTACAAAGAACAAATTTTGGAGACTGAGGTGCAGAAGGACTGTTACAGAAAGAAGTGGTTGGAAATTGGGGTGCAAAAAAACCATAAGAAAGACCAGAGTTTTAAGACTGTGGTATAGAAAAACTGTAAGAGAGGGCAGAGTTTGGAGACTGAGGTGCAGAAAAATAGATACAGAGAGCATAGGTTGAAACTGGGGTTCAGAAGGAATGATACAGAAAGCAGAAAAATAGATAAAGAGAGCAGAGGTTGAAACTGGGGTTCAGAAGGACTGATACAGAAAGCAGAGTTTGGAGACTGGGGTGCAGAAGGACCGTTCTGGAGAGCAGAAGGTGGAGACTAGGGAGCAGAAGGACTGTTACAGAGGACAGAGGTTGGAGACTCGGGTTTTTCAGGACATTTGCAAAAAGCAGAGGTTAAACAATGGGGTGGAGAAGGAATGTTACAGAGAGCAGAGTTTGGATACTGGAGTACAGAAGGATCTTACAGAGAGCAGAGGTTGAATACTTTGGTGCAGAAGTCTTGTTACATAGAGCAGAGGTTGGAGACTGAGGACCATAATGATTGTTACAGAGAGCAGAGTTTGGAGATTGGGGTGCAGAAGGTCTGTTGCAGAGAGAAGAGGTTGGAGACTGGGGTGCAGAAGGACTGTTGAAGAGAGCAGAGTTTGGAGATTGGGGTACAGAAGGACTGTTGCAGAGAGCAGAGGTTTGATACTGAGGTGCAGAAAGACTCTTAGAGAGTGGAGAATTTAGAGACTGGGGTGCAGAAGGACTGATACAGAAAGCAGAGATTGGATTCTGGGCTGCAGAAAGACGTTTACAAAGAGCAGAGTTTGAAGACTGCAGTATAGAAGGACTGTTGCAGAGAGCAGAGTTTGGAGACTGAGTTGCAGAAGGATAGATACAGAGAACAGAGGTTGGAGACTGGGGTTCAAAAAGACAGATACAGAATGCAGAGTTTGGAAACTGGGGTGTAGAAAGACTGTTACAGAGATTAGAGTTTGGAGACTCAGGTACAGAAGGACTGTTACAGGAAGAAGAGTTGTGAAATTGGAGTGCAGAAAGATTTTACAGAGAGCAGATTTTGGAGACTGGGGTGGAGAAGAATCATTGCAGAGAGAATAGGTTGAAGACTGCTGTGCAGAAGGACTGTTACAGAGTGCAGAGTTTAAAGACTTGGTTTCAAAAGGATCTTACAGAGAGCAAAGTTTGGAGACTGAGGTGGAGAAGGACTGTTAGAGAGAGCAGAGGTAGGAGATTGAGGTGCAGAAAGACTGTTAGAGAGAGCAAAGGTTGGATACAGGGGTGCAGAAGCATCTTACAGAGAGCAGAATTTTGAGACTGAGGTGCAGAAGGACTGTTTCAGAGATCAGAGGTTAGAGAGTGGGGTGAAGAAGGACTGTTATGGAGATAAGAGTTTGGATACTGGGGTGCAGAAAAATCTTTCAGAGTGCAGAGGTAGGAGACTGTGGTGCAGATGATCTGTTGCACAGAGCAGAGGTTTAAGACTAGGGTGCATAAGGACTGTTACAGAGAGCGGAGTTTCCAGATTTTGTTGCAGAAAGATCTTACATAAAGCAGAGGTTGGAGACTGAGGTGCAGAAGAAATGTACCTAGAGCAGAGTTTGGATACTGGGTGCAGAACGATTGTTGCCGAGACCTTAGGTTGGAGACTGTCGTGCAGAAGGACCATTGCAGAGAGCAGAGGTTTGAGACTGAGGTGGAGAAGGAATGTTACAGAGAGGAGAATTTGGAAACTGGGATGTAGAAGGATCTTACAGAGAGCAGAGGTTGGAGACTTTAGTTCAGAAGGACTGTTACAGAGAGAAGAGGTTGAAGACTGAGGTGCAGAAGGACTGTCACAGAAAGCAGAGTTTAGAGACTGTGGTGCACAAGGATCCTTACAGAGATCAGAGTTTTCAGACTGATGTACACAAGGACTGTTACAGAGAACAGATGTTGGGCACTGTGGTGCAGAAGGATCATTGCAGAGAGCAGAGGCTAGAGACTTGGGTGCAATAGGACAATAGCAGAGGTCAGATTTTGGGAACTGAGGTACAGAAATATTGTTACAGAGAACAGAAGTTGGATACTGGGGTGCAGAAGGACTGTTGCAGAGAGCAGAGGTTGGAAACTGGGGTTTAGAAAGACTGTGGCAGAGAGCAGAGGTTGTAGACTGGGGTGCAGAAGGACTGTTGCAGACAGCAGAGTTTGGAGACTGAGGTGCAGAAGGACTGTTACAGAGAGCAGAGGTTGGAGACAGGGGTGGAACTAGACTGTTATAGAGAGCAGATTTTGGAGACTGGGGTACAGAAGGATCGTTGCAGAGAATCGAGTTTTCAGACTGAGGTGCAGAAGGACTGTTGGAGATTACAGATATTGGAGACTGGGGTGCAGAAGGATCTTTGCAGAGAGCAGAGGTTTGAGACTGGGGTGCAGAAGGACTGTTACAGAGAACAGAGGTTGGAGAATGCGATGCAGAAGGCCTTTTATAGAGAGCAGAGTTTTGTGAAAGGATGCAGAACGATTGTTACAGAGGGCAGAGTTTGGAGACTGGGTTTCAGAAAGATCTTACAGAGAGCAGAGGTTGGAGACTGAGGTGCAGAAGGACTGTTACAGAATGCAGAGTTTAGAGACTGGTGCACAAGGATCCTTGCAGAGATCAGAGTTTTCAGACTGATGTACACAAGGATTGTTGCAGAGAGCAGATGTTGGAGACTGTGGTGCAGAAGGATCGTTGCAGAGAGCAGAGTCTAGAGACTTGGGTGCAATAGGACCATTTCAGAGGTCAGAGTTTTGGAACTAAGGTGCATAAATATTGTTACACAGAACAGAAGGTTGATACTGTTGTGCAGAAGGACTGTTGAAGAGTGCAGAGGTTGGAAACACGGGTTTAGAAAGACTGTGGCAGAGAGAAGAGGTTGTAGACTGGGGTGCAGAAGGATTGTTGCAGAAAGCAAAATTTTCAGACTGAGGTGCAGAAGGACTTTTGCAGAGAGCAGATGTTGGAGACTGGGGTGCACAAGGTTCGTTGCAGAAAGCAGAAGTTGGAGACTGCAGTACAGAAGGACTGTTTGGAAACAGGGTTGCAGAAGGATCTTACTGAGAGCAGAGGTTGGAGACTGAGGTGGAACAAGACTGTTACAAAGAGACTGGGTTGCAGAAGGATCTTACAGAGAGAAGAGGTTGGAGAGTGAGGTGCAGAAGGACTGTTACAGAGAGTGAAGGTTGAAGGCTGAGGTGCAGAAGGACCATTGCAGAGAGCAGAGATGGAGACAGAGGTGCAGAAAGATTGTTACAGAGAGAACAGGTTGGAGACTGGGGTGCAGAAGGACTGTTGCAAATTGCAGAGGTGGGAGAATGAGGTGAAGAAGGACGGTTGCAGGGTGCAGGTTTTGGAGACTTGAGTGCAGAAGAGTTTTGAAGAGAGCAGAATTTGGAGACTGAGGTGCAGAATAACTGTTACAGTGAGCAGATTTTGGAGACTTGGGTTCAGAAGGACTGATACAGAGAGCAGATGCTGGAGAATGAGGTGCAGAAAGAATGTTATAAAGAGCAAAGGTTGGAGACTGTGGTGCAGAATTACTGATACAGAAAGCAGAGGTCGATACTGGGGTGCAGAAGAACCGTTACAGAGAGCAGAAGTTAGAGAATGGGGTGCAGAAGGACGGTTACAGAGAGCAGAGGTTAGAGAATGGGGTGCAGAAGTAAGGTTGCAGAGTTCAGAGGTTGGAGACAAAGGTGCAGAAGGACTATTACAGAAAGCAGAGGTTGGAATCCGTGGTTCAGAAGCACTTATACAGAAAGCAGAGGTTTGAGTCTGGGGTGCAGAAGGACCATTAGAGAGAGAAGAGGTTGGAGACTGCGGAACAGAAGGACTGTTACAGAGAGCAGAGGTTTGTGACTGGAAAGTAGAAGGACTGTTGCAGAGAACAGATGTTGTAGACTAGGTTGCAGCGGGACCGTTGAGGAAAGCAGAGGTTGTAGACTGGGTTGGAGAAGAATGTTACAGAGAGCAGAGTTTGGAAACTGCGGTGCAGAAGGACCTTACAGAGAACAGAGGTTGGAAACTGGGGTACAGAAGGAGTGTTAAGGAGAGGAGACGTTGGAGACTGGAATGCAGAAGGACTGTTGCAGAGAGCAGATGTTGGAGACTGGGGTGCATAATGATCATTGCAGAGAGCAGAGGATGGAGACAGGGGTGCAGAAGGACGGTTGCAGAGAGCAGAGGTTGGAGACTGAGGTGCAGAAAAACAGTTACAAAGAGCAGAGGTGGAGTCTGGGGTGCAGAAGGATCGCTGAAGAGAGTAGAAGTTGGAGACTGAGTTGCAGAAGAATCGTTGAAGAAAGCAGAGGTGGAGACTGGGCTGCAGAAGGATCGTTACAGAGAGAAGAGGTGGGAGACTGCGGTGCAGAAGGACTGTTACAGAGAGCACAGGTTGGAGACTGGGGAGCAGAAGGAATGTTGTAGAAAGAAGAGTTTGGAGGCTGGGGTGCAGAAGGACTGTTTCAGAGAGCAGAGGTTGGAGACTGAGATGAAGAAGGATTGTTATACAGAGCAATCGTTTGAAACTGGGGTGAAGAATTATGATACAGAAAGCAGAGGTGTGAGACTGGGGTGCAGAAGGACCGATACAGAGAGCAGAGGTTGCAGACTGGCGTGCAGAAGGACTGTTACAAGAAGCACATTTTTAAGACTGTGTTGCACAAGGATCTTACATAGAGCAGAGTTTGGAGACTGAGGTGCATAAGGAGTGTTAGAGAGAGCAGATGTTGAAGTCTGGGGTGAAGAAGGATTGTTGCAGAAAGCAAAATTTTCAGACTGAGGTGCAGAAGGACTTTTGCAGAGAGCAGATGTTGAAGACTGGGGTGCACAAGGTTCGTTGCAGAGAGCAGAAGTTAGAGACTGCAGTATAGAAGGACTGTTGCAGAGAGCAGAGGTTGGAGACTAGGGTACAAAAGGACTTTTTCAGAGAGCAGATGTTGGATACTGTTGTTCAGAAGGACTGTTGCAGAGAGCAAATGTTGGAGAATGGGTTGCAGAAAGACTTTTGCAGAGAGCAGAAGTTGGAGACTGAGGTTCAGATGGACGGACAAAGAAAGCAGAGGTTGGAGACTGGCATGCAAAAGGTCCTTTACAGAGAGCAGAGTTCGGAGACTGCGGTACAGAAGGACTGTTACAAAGAGCAGAGTTTGGAGACTGGGGAGCATCAGGAGTGTTGCAGATTACTGAGGTTAAAGACTGGGGTGCAGCAGGACCGTTGCAGAAAGCATAAGTTGAAGACTGGCGTGGAGAAGGAATATTACAGAGAGTAGAGTTTGGAAACTTGGGTCAGAAGAATCTTTCAGAGAGCAGAGGTTGAAGACTGAGGTGCAGAAGGATCATTGCAGAGAGAAGAGTTTGTACACTGGAGTTCAGAAGGACTGTTGCAGAGAGCAGATTATGTAGACTGAAGGGAAGAAAGACTGTTTAGAGAGCAGATGTTGGAGACTGGGGTGCAGAAAGACTCTTGCAGAGAGCAGAGGTTGAAGACTGAGGTGGAGAAAGACTGTTACACAGAACAGAGTTTGGAGACTGGGGTGCAGAAGGACTGTTGCAGAGAGCAGAGTTTTAAGCATGAGGTACAGAAGGATCATTGCAGAGAGCAGAGGTGGAGACTTGGCTGCAGAAAGACTGTTACACACAGCACACGTTGCAGACTGGGGTTCAGAAGGAATTTTGCAGACAGAAGAGGTTGGAGACTGGGGCGCATAAGGACTGTTGAAGATAGCAGAGTTTGGATATGAGGTGCAGAAGGACTGTTACAGAGAGCAGAGGTTATAGACTGGGGTGCAGAAAGACTGATACAGAAAGCAGAGTTTGGAGACTGGGGTGCAGAAGGACAGTTACAGAGAGAAGAGTTTGAAGACTGCGGTACAGAAGGACTGTTACAGAAAGTAGAGGGTGGCGACTGGGGTGCAGAAGGAGTGTTGCAAAGAGCAGAGTTTGGAGACTGAAGTGAAGAAGGACTGTTACAGAGAGCAGAGTTTTTAGACAAGGTTGCAGACGGATCTTACAGAAAGCAGAGATTGTAGACCGAGGTGCAGCAGGACTGTTACAGAGAGCAGATGTTGGAGACTGGGGTGCAGAAAGATTGTTATAGCGAACAGACTTTAGAGACTGGGGTTCAGAAGGCCTGTTATGGAGAGGAGAGTTGGGAGAAGGTATGCAGAAGGACTGTTACAGAGGGCAGAGTTTGGAGTCTGGGTTGCAGAAGGTACATACAGAGTGCAGTTGTTGCAGAGTGAGGTGCAGATTGACTGTTACAGAGAGTTGATGTTGGAGACTGAGGCACAGAAAGATTGTTAAAGAGAGCAGAATTTGGAGACTGGGGTGCAGAAGGACTGTTTCAGATACCAGAGGTTGGAGACTGGGTTGTACAAGGACTTATGCAGAAACCAGAAGTTGGAATCTGGGGTGCTGAAGGACTGTTGCAGAGAGCAAATGTAGGAGACTGAGATGCAGAAGGACTGTTACAAAGAGCAGAGGTTTGCGACTTGGGTGCAGAAGGACTGATACAGAGAGCAGAGTTTCGTGACTGGGGTGCAGAAGGCCTGTTACAGAGAGCAGAGGTTGGAGACTGGGGTGCAGTAGGGTTCTTAGAGAAAGCAGAGTTTGGAGACTGGGTTGCAGAAGGACTGTTACGGAGACAGAGGTTGGAGACTGGGGTGCTGAAGGATCGTTGGAGACAGCAGAGTTTCCAGACTGAGGATCAGTAGGACTGTTGCAGAAATCAGATGTTGGAGACTTGGTTGTAGAAAGAATGTTGCAGAGACCAGATGTTGGAGACTCGGATGCAGAAGGATTGTTGCAGAGTGCAGAGGTTGGACACTAGGGTGCAGAAGGACTGTTACACAGAGCAGAGGTTGAAGACTGAGGTGAAGAAGGACTGTTACAGAGAGCAGATGTGGGAGACAGAGGTGCAGAACTGTTACAGAGCAGAAGTTGGAGACTGAGGTACAGAAGAACTGTTACAGAGAGCACAGGTTGGAGACTCGGGTGCAGAAGGATTATTGCAGAGATCAGAGTTTTCAGATTGAGGTACAGAAGAACTGTTGCAGAGAGCAGATGTTGGAGATTGCTTTGCATAAGGACTTTT